>NW_007728742.1:219606-222643 GCF_000696425.1 Galeopterus variegatus | reverse complement strand
AGCTGACTTTTTCCAGTCAAGCAGTTAGTCTCTTCCAGTCAATATTTCTCTCTCTCTCTCTCTCTTTCAGTCCCTCCTTCCCCTGAATACTCACACATGTGAGTATATTTTTTGTGTGTGGGGGGGGGAAGGGGAAGAGTATGAGATACAAGTTACTTACATGGAAAAAAAATGCTTGTTTAGGCAATATGGGTTAATAATAATAATAATAATATCCATAGTTAACGTTTATTGAATATTTACTTTTGCCAAGCCTAAGGCCAAGTACTTCATGTGCATTTTATCATATAATCCTCATAATGACATATAAAGTATGAACCATTAGCTTACACGTTTTTCAGATAAAGAAATTAAAGCAAATAGTTGGCAGAATCAAGATTCAAATTCAGGTCTGTTTGATCCTGAAGCCTTTGCTTCTGAGGGTGATGTTATTCTGCTCATTCTGTGCATTGGGAAGAATGCTCAACCTGAAGTCAGGAGCTCTGGTTTCCATTTCCCTATCTGTTCTCAACCAGCTGGGTGACCTTGGGCAAGTCAATTTACCAAATGGACCTTTAGTTCCCTATCTGACAAATAAGGGACTGGATTAAATGAATCCTGAGGTCTCTTGGGACCCAAGGATTTTACGATTCTAGGCATTTGGCTTTGGGTCAGGAGTTCAATTTTGGTTTAACATATGAAGGTCTAAACCTTCCCTTTGGGGCAATGCATTTTATCATAAACATCAGTCACCAAGGCTCCCAGCTGCAAATCAAGAATAAAGTAGAGGGGGTGGTTGTGGAGGTGATGAAGGAGAATTTTTCTCTGCTAGATATTTACAAAATGGTCAAATTTGCATTGAAAGTATATTATTAGTAGTGGAAAATAATGACTAATGCCATTTCATGTTTCTTTCACAAGTCATGGTAGATAATGAACAATGATAACACTATGCATGATTGCTGATCCTTGTGACATTCAAAACAGATTCAAAATTCCTATTCCATATACAGGACTCAGGGCAGTATATTAAATTCAAACTTAGGGATCGGATTTAAAATTCAAATGCACATCCTTTTTGCATATCTATTTTGACACAGCATTACAAATTACCCACTGTAATATGAATTAAAGATGGACTTTACACAATGGGGGAAACATTAAAAGAAATTCTATTTAAATTTAAATCCCTTTTTTCCTTTCCAGAATTTTCCCCCTTATTTTTCCCTCAATATATCTGCTAATTATTAAAAGTCTTGCTGTTTAAACAGTGATTTGCTCATTTACTTTTTATCATTTTCTTCTGGTAGCAATAGCCAAGAATCAATGTTGATATCCTTGAATCACAATTATTTTATTGTGATATTCTTAAATGAAAGGATATTAAAAGTACTTTGTCCTATGTACATTTTAGTATTTGCCTAATGTACACAGTATAGGGAGGGCTGATGTTAAAAAAGAGAACAGAGTAGCAAATGTGCTTCTAAGTATATTACAATAGAGCCAGTGAAATGTGCAAAATGACAAATTAAATTTAATGTTCAGGTGCATTGCCAATTTGTTTGGGGGTAAAAAGCAACACCCTTTGCTAACTCGATAAGAATTAATCAGATTTTAATTACTCCACGTGCAACCTGGACTGTTTAGCACATCTCTGTGAGTAATCACTGGGCCATCTCAATCCAACTGGCTGAAAATTTCCATTTTCTACACTGTCATATGGTTCTCTGTTAATCATTTATGGACCTTCTAATTTTTTTTTGCAATCTAATTTCTTCTAGAATGTCAATAATTTCCTTTGGGTTTTTCTTTAACAGAGGGGAACAATTCGCTATTTTGTATAAATGAAGGCGATACCAATCTCAGTTGCTCAGGCCCTGAAATTGTTTATCCAGCATCATGGGATGGATTTGTGCAAATTTAAATATCCTCTTTGTTTTCATCAGCCAGAGAAGCTCCCTGAGGTTAAGGGTACCAATCTCAGTTGCTCAGGCCCTGAAATTGTTTATCCAGCATCATGGGATGGATCTGTGCAAATTTAAATATCCTCTTTGTTTTCATCAGCCAGAGAAGCTCCCTGAGGTTAAGGGTGCAGTTTGTCACTACAGAGATGGAGCCTGACATTTTGGCCTCATTAACGTGGTGCTATAACAAAGCGAGTGAACCTCAAACCTAATTTAGCAAAACAACCAAACCTATAAAAAAGGGCAAGGAAAAAATCAGAGGTTCTTTCAATAAACTTTTATTATTGAACTTAAAAATATTTCTCAAAATTGCCAGACGCTTCTCAGCTTTGTGCTGGTACTAGGAATTTCCACTCATGAATGCTTGCAAAGTTTCCACACAAAGCTCAGTAGATACAATGAAATTCAGAATTACATTCATTTTCATCTTTCTTCAATTCCTGGAGGTCCTTGTTTAGCTCTCAATAAAATCAACCCTGGACTAATCAATGAGAAATTACAGAGGATATGAATCTTTCAAAATCAATAACATGTACAATAATTATACCAGCAAATTAAGGAAGAACGGTAGTGTGTAGTCAAGCAAATCCCAGGGAACATGCTCTTGAAATCTTTAAAACTCAGCCAGACGTGATGAAGTTTTACGTACATTGTCCTGGTTTAGGATAATCTTGGCATTCAAGAGAAAGAATTGTAAGATTTTCTTCTAATTTATGAAAGTTAAAAAAACAAACAAACATGTAACTCCTCTAAAAGCCAAGTTGCTTGTGGAGAGAAAGGTTTAAATGACTTTTGAAAGAAAAGAGACCCTTTAGTCCTATAGGCAGGGTCTGTTCATGTGTCTGAAATACCAAGTCTGTTCTCTCTCCCAGCACAGCCCATTTAGGCAAACCCAGGAATCACTCATGGCTGCATTTTAGTGGTCTGCCACAGGAAAGATCTCCTTCTGACAGCTCTGGTCACTAATCTCGTTGTTTTTTCTCAACCTGAGGCAGTGATGTCATGAAGAGAGAATTGGAACCACAAGAATTGAAACTGAGACTATGGTTCTAGCTATGACTGTGTTAGAACACCTTTCACTCTCTCCCAGCCTC
>NW_007728742.1:217061-218774 GCF_000696425.1 Galeopterus variegatus | reverse complement strand
TTTCAATAACTGTATTTCACAGTGACACTAGGGTGGTGTCTGCATACTGATGCAGGAATGGATGTCACAGAGACTACTATAGAATTAGGCTGCCCTAATCTAAGAATAAAGAGACCACCAGACAGCAGTTCCATTCAACAGGACTTTCAGGCATAATTAGTAAATTAACCAACACCTCTAGGGTTTTAAATTAAACTCCCCCAATTTAAATTATTGTTACCATTGCCCAAGTTTGGCTGCTGTCTGCTCAGAAACAGACTCGTAAGTCCCAAAAGTTGGTGTGAGGCAGGAAGTTTATTACCAGGCCTGAGGAAACAGCCAGACTAAAACTGTCTCAAAGCCTCAGGTTTTCAGAGGAGTTTAAACAGGACAAAGGACAAGGGGATAAATGTATTAAAAATGACACAGAGATGGGGGTCAGTGACTGTGAGCAGGTTAGCATGTTTTAATTTTATTTGTGTTCTGTCCTGTGAGACTTGGAGTCAGACTTCTTGGTTCTGACTTTATCTCCTTCCGGGATATCCGTAACCTCAAAGAGAAACTTAGTTCTGCAAGTTACTAAAACATGACCTTATTTTGTTACTCCTACAACCTGTGGTGATTGTCCATCGTTCAAGCAGAATTCTTTCCTAAGCATTAAGTTCTATCATGGCTGCTTTTGTGCTAAAAATTTGTTATGCTCTACCCTCATGACTTCATACACATGGCAACACCTATGTGATTCCATGTGATATGAAACTTTATTTCAAAAGTAAATGTTGAACAGTGAAAGAGGAGAAAATTCTCTCTCTCTCTCATCTACCTACCTATTTATTTCTTATCTGCCACCCACCTATTTCTCCTTGTCTCACTCTGTAACATTTACTGAGTCATTACTATATGTTAAGTACTTTGCATATCATCTCATATTTAATCTTTACAAAAAAACCTATGAGGTTAAGTAACTTTTCCAAGATTATCAAGCAGTAATCTTGGCTAAGTGAAGGATCAAATTCAGACAGTCAGCCTTCATGATGCTGTTCCTATAAGTGATCCAAGTAATAAGGAGGTGGATGTTTTTAGAAAAAGATAGTGAATTCTGAAAANAGTAATCTTGGCTAAGTGAAGGATCAAATTCAGACAGTCAGCCTTCATGATGCTGTTCCTATAAGTGATCCAAGTAATAAGGAGGTGGATGTTTTTAGAAAAAGATAGTGAATTCTGAAAAAAATTTCACAGTTTTGCACACTAGATTATTGATGTTCCTTCTATCCCTATGACAAGTTGTGATTCATGGTTCTGTTAATAGAATTCACTAAATTTATTTCATTTTGCACAAAAATGACATAAAAAATTGTGTATAAGTAAGGAGAACCATAATCAAGAAGGGAAGTTTGCCACATCACAGTTCATTGTTTGCTTGAGGTTATAATATTCTCTCTCCAAATATGTCTTGCCTCTGATGAGAATCTTTCATAAAGTAATACTCGTACATTATAAGAACACACTAGCTCAAATACAACCATCTGTTCTTAAAAATCACAACTCCTTTCTTATTTCTCTCCTTATGCCTCCTCATCTCACCCAGTCCCACAGTCATATCTTTTTCTTTATTCATTCATTCATTCTTTTATTTATTCTAATTTACACATTGTAATTGTGCATGCATATGGGGTACAATCTGATGTTTTGATACATATGTATGTTGTATAATGATCAGGTCAGAGTAGTTAA
>NW_007728742.1:213218-216573 GCF_000696425.1 Galeopterus variegatus | reverse complement strand
GGCAAAAATATTCAAAAGCCTCTCCTCTAGCTATGATGTAAAATACAGAACTTAATACTTAACCGTAGTCAATGTACTGTGCAGTAGAAATCAGAACCTATTCCTCCTGATTGTAGTTTTGTACCCATTTGCCATCCTCTCCGTTTCCCTTTCTTCCCCTTCTCTCCCCAGTCTCTGGTATCCACTGTTCTACTCTCTGTCTCTATAATACCAACTTTTTTTTTTTTTTTAAGATTTCACATATGAGTAAGAGTGTGTGGTATTTGTCTTTCTGTGCCTGGCTTACCTCACTTTACATAATGACCTGCAGGTGGTTTCATGTTACTGCAAATGACAGAATTCATTCTTTTTATGGCCGAATAGAATTCCACTGTGTATATATACCATATTTAAAAAAATCCATTCATCTGTTGTTGGATACTTAGGTTGATTCCATATTTTGACTATTGTAAGTTGTGCTGCAGTAAACATGGGGGTGAAGATATCTCTTCAACATACTGACTTCATTTCCTTCGGTTCAGTAATATATACCCAGTAGTAGTGGGATTGCTGGATCGTATGGTAGTTCTCTTTTTAATTTTTTGAGGAACCTCCATACTGTTTTCCATAATGGCTGTACTAGTTTACATGCCCACCAACAGTGTGCAAGGGCTCCCTTTTCTCCACATTTCACCAACACTGGTTTTCTTTTGTCTTTTTGATAATACCCACTCTACCTGGAGTGAGGTGGTATCGCATTGCTGTTTTGATTTGCGTTTCCCTGATTAGTGATGTTGAGCATTTTTTCATATGCCTGTTGGCCATTTGTATGTCTTCTTTTGAAAAATGTCTATTAAGATCCTTTGCCCATTTCTCTGCTGGGTTTTTTTTTTTTTTTTTTTTTTGCTGATGGGTTAAGTTCCTTATATATTCTTGATATTAACCCCTTGTCAGATGAATAGTTTGCAAATATTTTCTCCCATTCTGTAGGTTATCTCTTCACCCTGTTAACAGTTTCCTTTGATGTGGAAAAGCTTTTCAGTTTGATGTAATCCCACTTGTCTATTTTTGCTTTTATTGCTTGTGATTTTGAAGTCTTATTTAAAAAACCCTGCCCAGACCCATGTCGTGAATCATTTCCCCTGTTTATTTCTTGTAGTTTCATAGTTTTCGGTTTTATGCTTAAACCTTTATTCCATTTTGAGTTTATTTTTGTATATGGTGAAAGGCAGGGGTCTAGTCTCATTCTTCTGCATGTGAATATCCAGTTTTCCCAGGACCACTCACTGAAGAGACTGTCTTTTCTCCAATATGTATTCTTGGCACCTTTGTCAAAGATCAATTTGCTGTAGGTGCATGAATGTATTTTTGGGATCTCTATTCTGTTCTTTTGATCTATGTGTCTGTTTTTATGCCAGTACCATGCAGTTTTGGTTATGATAGCTTTATAGTATAATTTGAAGTCAGGTACTGTGTTACCTTCAGCTTTGTTTGTTTTTTGAGGATTGCTTTGGCTGCTCAGGGTCTTCTTTGGTTCCACATGACTTTTAGGATTGTTTTTTCTATTTCAGTGAAGAATGTCATTGGTGTTTTTATAGGGATTGCATTAAATTTGTAGACCACTTTGGACAGAATAGTCATTTTAACAATATTAATTCTACCAGTTCATGAATGTGGGCTATCTTTTCATTTATTAATGTCCTTTTCAATTTCTTTCTTCAAAGCTTTATAGTTTTCATTGCAAAGGTTTTTCACCTCCTTGGTTAAGTTTAATCCTAGGTATCTAATTTTCTTTGAAGTTATTGTAAAAGGAATTGTTTCCTTGATCTCTTTTTCAGATAGTTCACTGTTAGTGTATACAAACACTTCTGACTTGTGTATGTTGGTTTAGTGTCCTGCAACTTTACTGAATTCATCCATTAGTTCTAAGAGTCTTTTGGTGGAATCTTTAGGGTTTTCTCTATATAAGATCATGCCATCTGCACACAGGGACAGTTTGACTTCCCCCTTTCCAATTTGGATGTGTTTTACTTCTTTCTGTTGTCTAATTGCTCTGGCTAGGACTTCCAGTACCATGTTGAACAGAAGTGGTGGAAGCAGACTTCCTTACCTTGTTCTTGATCATTCGGTATGATGTTAGCTGTGGGTTTGTCATATATGGCTTTTATTCTGCTAAGGTACATACTTTCACTACCTAGTTTGTTAAGAGTTTTAACCATGAGGGAATGTTGAATTTTGTCAAATGCTTTTTCTGCATCAGTTGAAATGATCATATGTTTTTGTCTTTCTGTTAATGTGGTGTATCACATTTATTGATTTGTGTAGGGCTAACATAAACCATCCTTGTATTTCTGAATTAAATCCCACTGATCATAGTGAATGATCCTATTAATGTGCTGTTGGATTCAGATTTCTAGTATCTTGTTGAGTATTTTTGCATCTATGTTCATTAGGTATATTGGCCTGTGAGTTTCTTTTTTTGTTGTGTCCTTGACTGGTTTTGAAATCAAAATAATGCTGGCCTCATAAAATGAATTGGGAAGCATTCTATCCTCCTCAATATTTTTAATAATCAAAAGAGAATTGGTATTAGTTCTTCTTTACATGTTTGGTAGAATTCACCAGTGAAGCCATCAGGTCCTGGGCTTCTCTTTAATGGAAGACGTTTTCTTACTCATTCAATTTCCTCACTTGTTATTTGTTTGTTCAGATTTTCTATTTCTTCATAATTTAATCTGGGTAGACTGTATTTGTCCAGGAATTTATCCATTTCTTCTGTGTTATCAGATTTGTTGGCATATAGTTATTCATAATAGTCTCATGATTCTTTGCATTTCTGTGGTATCAGTTGTAATGTCTCCTTTTTTTATTTTTAATTTTATTTGAGCCTTCTTTTTTTTTCTTGGTTAGTCTAGCTAAAGGCTTGTCAATTTTCTTTATTTTTTTTTTTTAAAAAAAAACAACTCTTGTTTTGCCTGTCTTTAGAACTTTTTTTTTTTTTTTAGTTTCTATTTTATTTATTTCTACTCTGAACTTTATTATTTATTTCCTTCTGCCATTTTTTTCGTGTAGTTTGTTGTTGTTTTTCAAATTTTGGGTGCATTGCCAGGTTGTTTATTAGAAATCTTTCTTCTTTTTTTGATATGGGCATTTATTGCTATAAACTTTCCTCTTAGAACTGCTTTTGCCATATTCCATAGATTTTGATATGATGCATTTCCATTTTCATTTATCTCAAGGAATTTTTAAATTTCTCTTTTAACTTTTTCTTTAACCCATTGGTTGTTTAGGAGCATGTTTAATTCCATGTATTTGTTAAGTTTCTGAAGTTTTTCTTGTTGTTGATTTCTACTTTTATGCTACTGTGGTCAGAAAA
>NW_007728742.1:210556-213069 GCF_000696425.1 Galeopterus variegatus | reverse complement strand
TTGTTGTTGTTTTTCAAATTTTGGGTGCATTGCCAGGTTGTTTATTAGAAATCTTTCTTCTTTTTTTGATATGGGCATTTATTGCTATAAACTTTCCTCTTAGAACTGCTTTTGCCATATTCCATAGATTTTGATATGATGCATTTCCATTTTCATTTATCTCAAGGAATTTTTAAATTTCTCTTTTAGCTTTTTCTTTAACCCATTGGTTGTTTAGGAGCATGTTTAATTCCATGTATTTATTAAGTTTCTGAAGTTTTTCTTGTTGTTGATTTCTACTTTTATGCTACTGTGGTCAGAAAAGATACTTGATAGGATTTCTATCTTTTAAAATTGGTGTAGACTTGTTTTGTAGCCTAAAATATGATCTGTCCTGGAGAATGTTTCATGTGCAGTTGAGAAAAATGTGTATTCTGCAGCTATTGGATGGAATGTTCTATAAATGTCTGTAAGGTCCATTTGTTCTATGGTGCAGTTCAAGTCTGATGTTTCTTTGTTTATTTTCTGTCTAGATGATCTGTCTGTTGTTGAAAATGGAGTGTTAAAGTTCCCTACTATTATTTAATTGCAATCTGTTTCTCTCCTTAGGTTTTATAAGGGTGCTCTGGTGTTGGGTGTGTGTGTGTATACTAAGAGTAGCTGTTGCTTTTTTTTTTTTTTAACAATTTTGACATTAAAACTTCATATTAGAGGACTGAAGAATTTACAAAGCACCATTATCTCGCTGTGGTGTTCTCTGTTTGAATTATGAATTTACCTCTACTGTTTGGTTTTGTACTTTTTCATGTTTTCATGAGAGTATTCTCTGTTTATTTCCACTTGTACCACTCCCTTAAGTATTTGTGGTAAGGCTGGTCTAGTAGTGATGAATTCTCTCAGATTCTACTTGTTTGGAAAGGTCTTTATTTCTCTCTCATTTCTGAAGAATAGCTTTGCTGGATAAAGTATTCTTGACTGACAATTCAGTACTTTGAATAAATCATCCCATTCTCTCCTGGTCTGCAGGGTTTGTGCTGAGAAATCTGCTGTTAGTATAAAGGGGATTTCCTTATATGTGACTTGACACTTTTCTCTTGCAGCAAAAATATGGAATGCTTCATGAATTTGTGTGTCATCCTTGTGCAAGGGCCATACTAATCGTCTCTGTATCATTCCAATTTTAGTATATGTGCTGCTAAAGTGAGCACTTGGTTCAACCTTATAATCCATAATATCACTTCCATAAAAAAAACAAACAAACAAGCAATGCAACATAACACACATACACCAAAAAACCATTGTAGAGTAACTCATTTTTGTCCCCATTAAATGAGTCAATAAGGACTGGAACATCAATTTACTTACAGAGTTTTGTGCCAGTATTTTTCTAAAAAAGGTTCAATTCATTGTTATTAGTGTGTACCATAGCAAAAAAATTGCCATTGCTATATCATATGGCTAAATGATACCTAAGTGTATTTGGTTTATTTTTAAGGAGTCTCTTATGTTCTTGGCTTCTGTTTTTCCTTTGCATTTTTCATATTGTTTACATCCTTTGGTATTTCTAAAACTCAGTGGCAGTAAAAAAACAGTACTGGATGAAATCAGAAAAGCAAGCTCAGGAAATAACCAATGACGATGAAAACAAGAACCACAAATAAGAATAACATAAACATAGAAGTTACTCTCATTGCTGTTTTACATGTACAAACAAAGGAGAGTTCTTGGAACAATTGGCTGGTTAATTTAGTAAGTGATGTACAGTTTATAAAAAAATATAAACTGTGTATATTTTTCCTTAAATCAGTTAATGGAATGACATTTATTTGGTCAAAAGCTGGGGGTTGAAATCATGTCAACTATAGCCCTGTTGGTTTATTTAGGTTTGTCTTGATTGGCTCTCTGAAACTTTAGTAATATGCTTTCCATTGAGATTCAAAGATATGATCTTATGCTGAGGCAACTTACAAAGAATTTTGCCATTAGAGACTTTTTAAGAAGCAGAGGGTAAGTTTTATCCCTCTAAATGAACCTCTTCTAGGGTTGGGACCATGTTTTCTATTGCTTTTCTTATCCCCACAGTTCTCAGAATCAGCTGTTATAACCAGTTGGTACTTAATAATATCTGTCTATTGACTGACTTTCAGACTTAGAAGCATAGAATATCATAAGATCAAGAAGGGATTATGTACAATGGGAGAAACAGTTCCAAAAAGTGAGTTTTTCTTGTTACGTTTGGTGTCCTTTACTTTTTAGTAAATTATTTGTTTCAGAAGAAACTATTTTAACTTTGATCTAGTTTAATATGTACTTTGAGGAAGTATTGTAGAGGTATAAAAGAACTATGAACTTCAGATAGTAAATTCTGTTAGTTGTTTTAAAAAAATAAGTTTCCACTTGTTTTTGGCCTGTGAGCATACCTGAATGCATTCAGATGGGAGCCACATTCATTCTATCTCAGTAGATAAGACATTTCTTAGATATGTATCTTCATAAATAAGACAGACATCTCATATATTGAGAGGATTTTTTTC
>NW_007728742.1:208918-209393 GCF_000696425.1 Galeopterus variegatus | reverse complement strand
AAAGGTATTACAGCAAATTTTAATTGTTTTCACATTGTTTTCTCCACTACACACCAAGTTCCTTGAGACCAGGGACTGGATCTCATTTTTCTCTGCATTATCAGGGACTACTTTGGTGCCTAGCAAATAGTAGCATTTGGTGTTTGTTTGCCAAATGGAATTAAATTAGTGCATATCTTACACTTGGACTGTGAAAGGTTCACTCAGGCTGGGAGCATCTCTGAGGAAAATTACTTTGGTGATAATTGTGCAACAATTCATTTTATTTAGTTTATAAGATGCGCTGAGGTTTAGATGGAAGCAAGGCTGGAACAGTTGCCAGCAGGAAGTCAGCTTGATTGAACATGGTTTTTTGGAGCAGTTCTCCAGGGCGTGCTATGCAACCATCTGAAAGGCTGTGGGGGCCGTGGTGTGATCAGAAAAGGCTTGTCTTATCTTTGGCTTTTACTGAAAAAAACACATAATTCCCTAGTTT
>NW_007728742.1:199332-208012 GCF_000696425.1 Galeopterus variegatus | reverse complement strand
ATCAGAAAAGGCTTGTCTTATCTTTGGCTTTTACTGAAAAAAACACATAATTCCCTAGTTTTCATTAAATAAAAACAAAACAAAACAAAGGTGTATTAGTCTGCTAGGGCTGCCATACACAATGCCACAGACTGGGTGGCTTAAACAATAGCACCTAATTTTCTCATGGTTCTGGAGTCTGGAAGTCCTAGATCAAGGTGTTGGCAGGTTTGGTTCCTCCTGAGGCCTCTTTCCTGTCTTACAGATGGCTGTATTCTCACTGTGTCCTCCCATGGCCTTTCCCCTCTGCATCCCTAGTGTCTCTTCCTCTTCTTATAAGGACATCAGTCCTATTGGATTAGGGCCCCACCCTTATGACTTCATTTAACCTTAAAGGTTCTATTTCCAAATACAATAAGCCTTAAACATATGAATTTTAGGGGGATACCGTACAGTCATAACAAAGAGTTACTGAGTTACCAACAAATAAGTTATACACTGAGTTGTTGAAAGTTATCATGATATTTGAGGTTCCTACAGTCTGATCTGCACCCTACTGTGGAGCCTGCAGCATGTATATCTGCGTGCCTGTAGCATCTGTGTTTTTGCCTGCACAGCCTCAATTCCTCCTTCTTTTTGGTGATACTGTTAATCATAGTGCTCTGTCCTCCACCAGCCATGGATAAACATGTGATTCAAGCTAGGCATATGTGATATAATAAGAAATATATATATTTAGTATTTGTCCCTGGTTCCTGGCACAAGATCTTCTAGAATGCTTGGAATTTCCTGAGTGATGGGGTGAGAGGAGTGTCTTTTGTTATTCATAATAAACCACTTTGAACCTTACCTGAAGTTACACTGATGAGGTAGCTCTTGGTGGGTTACCTTAGATAGCTTCAGGATGGGCACTGGTTGCCAGAGGAAGCAACTGTATGATCAGAGGGTTGGAACTTTCAGCCCCACTCCCTGACCTCTGGGGCTGGAGATTGAATTAATCCCCAATGGCCAATGACTTAGTCAATCATGCCTACATAGTGGGACCTCCATAAAAACCCCTAAACGACGTGGTTTGGAGAGCTTCTGGGTTGGTGGTCACATCATGGTGCTGGTAGGGTGGCATGCCCAGAGAGGGCAGGAGACCCTGTGTCTTCCCTACAGTCCATCCCCTGCCCTGTACATCTCTTTTTATTTGTCTATTCCTGAGTTGTATCCTTTGTAATAAAGTGATAATGGTAAAGTGCTTTCCTGAGTTCTGGAGCCATTCTAGCAAATGATCAAAACCTGAGGAGGGGGTTGTGGGAACCCCTTGACCTTATAGTAGTCAGGCAGAAGTAGAAGTGGCCCAGATTTGTGACTGGTGTCTGAAGTGGGGGCAGTCTTGTGGGACTGAGCCTTTAACCTGTGGGGTCTGTGCTACCTCCAGGTAGTTAGTGTCAGAATTGAATTGAATTATAGGACACCCAGTTGGTGTCTGGAGAGTAGAGAACTGGTTGGTGTGAGGAAGCCCTCCACATTGGGTGCTGGAAGTGATGTTGTAAAAATGATTCAGAGCTGGTTAGATACACATCTTCCTGAAATGTCAGGCTTTAGTGTAGTGGGACAAAATGAAACTGGCTGCATCTTATTTCCAAGGATGGCAACTCATGAGGTGGCCTGTCCATGACTTCCTGTTGCTGACCTCTAACGCTGCCTGGTTCCTGTTCTTGCCAAAACACATCGACTTCTCTTTCAATCCCTTTTAATAAATTCCCTCTCTCCCTCTGGGTAATTTTAGTTGACGTTATCCAGAATTTGTTTCTGTTGCTTGAAATGATAACAATACTAATGATATTCTCTAGCAGTTAGATGATGTTTACTATTGTTACAAAATTCTAGTCTTCCATATGTACAGGCAGTTAGGAGGAATTTCTGAAATTAGGGACAAAATGCTTTGTTCTCCGTTCCTCGCCAGGGTAGTTCTGGATGAGTCAGTGTTGACATTCTAGTCTTCCATATGTACAGGCAGTTAGGAGGAATTTCTGAAATTAGGGACAAAATGCTCTGTTCTCCGTTCCTCGCCAGGGTAGTTCTGGATGAGTCAGTGTTGAGTTGCTGTGGTTACGTAAATGAATAAATAGGCTTTTTTTGGTCTTACTTTGGTCATTTTGGAAAATTCCTGCATTATTATCACTTGGTTCTGCCCTAATTCTTAATTTTCTTTGTTCTTTTGTGGACATGGGAAGGATACGAAGGTCATGGGGTCTTTTCCTCTGCCAAAGTAGGACCTGGATCAAAATGTCTGAGCACTGCTGTCCTAGGAGGGATGGCCTACTGCATTCCTGTCATAGGAAGTTGATACTGAATATATTTAAGCAGCAAAGAAGGGCACCTGTTTATATACAAATACTCACAAAGCAAAGAAAACAAGAAACCAAGTGACAGGTGCAAACCCAATCTTCTGCTTAATGAGTAACTAATCCTTCTGGGGACAATAAATAGTCAAGGCACTAAGGAGAGGAGGTGTGCAGATGTCATCTTTATTTTGACTCAGGAAAAGGCACGGAGAGTATAAAAGTCCCATGGAGGCTTTGCTTCTGCAGCTGTGATGATGGTCACAGTCCCAGCCAGTTGGGGCCAAACTCCACCTGGAGAGAGAGCAGAGTTTTTGTGCAGCTCTGGAAGCAGAGGACTGACATAGGTGTTTGAGGTGTTTGTAATGGGGTTGAGGGGGTGTAAGTGGGGGAGATGTCAGCATGGGCAGAGCTTCAAAGAGAGTTGGAAACCACCAGTGCTTATTACAAATAAAAATAGAGAAATAGAACAGGTTTTGGCACTAGCAGCATGAAGGATCTAAACTGTATTTTGTTTATTATGGTTAAAAAAATTTTTTTTCCCTTCAAAGTTTGATTTGATTTTTAAATGAATAAAGTGATTCTGCATAAATTGCTTCATGGAATAATTTTGCCAAATTTTTGAATTTGAGAAGGTAGACTCTAGATCTAGTAGTATTACAATGAGTGATATAGCTACCTGTGGTCCTTAAGCAAGGTACAGATTCCTGGGGCTTAGAAAGGTTGGGGGTGGGTGGAAAAATAGTCCCAGAGTGCCTCCAGCTATACAAAATGATAACAGAGACAAAGATTGGGATTAATTACTGTATTATCTTTGACCTTTGGATGGTTTCTTCTTCTGAAAACAGTTCTTAATGCTGGATATTAGCTTTCCTTCTATTTTCAAATTCCAAATGATATTTTTGGAGTAAATATTTATTTTCCATGGAATTGTAAAGACTTTATGTATCAAGTAAGGCTTACATTTAGAAATTTGCTTGTGAAGTCAGAATTCCTTAGAAAGATGAGGAACAAATAGACTTTTAGTTACAAAATTTTTGTTCTTTGAGAAACTAAACAATTTTTTTTTTACTTTAGGCTACATCTGAAAATTAAATTTCAAAACCTGAGCCTTCTTTTTCCTTTAAATAGTTTTTATAGTGCTCTTGCCAAGCTCATTGCTTGCCATTCTCAAACCCTTCCGACAATTTTGGAGACACCTAATTCCTTGAATTAAAATGTAATCTACCTCAAATACCTAGAATGGTTTTCATTTTCCTATACAAACCTTGACTGCTATAGTGATTATGTGAGCACGATAGAGCAAGGTACAGAAAAAGGAGGCTAGGACATCCAAGATAGACTTGTCTTGATTTCCAATTTTGCTTAGGGCCACTATGTTTACTTTGTACTGATGGGGACAAGGTAAAACTATTTGGGCAAAACATTTGAGATGGGCATACATATACAGCCAACCCAGAACCCATTCTTACATGTACCATTGCATTTTACATTTATAGACCCAAATAGCATTAGTTTTTAGTTCCTGCACTGCAGAATAAGTGAAATTAAGTTTTCTCCTGGAGGATTTCCTAGCCTTTTGTGAGAGACTAGTGACATCCAGACATCTCCAGGCTGTTTTAGTAGTTGCTGCGTTGGAGGTGGGGTAATGCAAACGTCTATTTATCAAAGGAACAAACTGCAAAGCTGGTCAAGGTGGATTACCAGGCTGAGTAGACAGAATGGGCTGGTGGGATGCTCATTTCTAACACACCATGTACATTCTTCCAGAAGTTGTTCATTCAGTTAGACAGGATGACCTCCAGTAATATAAATAAGAACTTTTTTCTTTTTTAAATCAAGAGTATACTGTTAACTATCATCTCTTGCCAGCATAAATATTTTATTTGTTTACATTTTTTATCCCTCACTATACAAATGTAAACTTCTTGATATCAAGGACCTTATATGTCTTGTTAACTGCTGTACCCTCGGTAAATAATATACCCTTATCTATGCAAATCATTCAACAACTAAATATTGAATGTGTACTGTGACCCAGTACTAGGATAAGTACTAGCCATAGAGTAGCAAAAAGACCTAGTAACATGGAAAAAAAAAAATTGTCGTTTTAGCAATGCATCTTTTCTGAAGTTCAGCTTTGAAAATTAAAAAAAAAGTCACCATCTTTTTATTGTGTACAATGTGTAATAACACTGTTGGAGACTGATAGGGTGCCAGACATAGCTTTTATTTCACCTGTTAAAGGAGATTTATAGAGAGCTCAGAGAAGCTCAACAGCTAAACATTTTTGATTTTAGTCTAATTGGAAAGGAGAATTTCATTTTACTGACAATTATAGAGGAACAAAGAATGCACTTAAATTGAAATTAAAAAGTAAAATAGTAGACCTGTTTAGTTTATTGTGATATTGTAGCTTCTCTCTGGCACTTTGCATTACATGATCATATTGATAATCTTGTGGAATATATAAAACTCTATGGTTTATTATAATAAGAACATTATACTATATAAATTGATAAATAGATATATTTAAAAGAAAAACACCCTTTCTTTGTATGTGAAAAGATTGAGGTTTTTATCTCGAAAGGGATTTAAAAATTGGGTTACCTTATTCATTTTCTTCATGTTGATGGAATACAGGTCATGGAAGTCTAGCTTTGTTTAGCTCTGCTTGTTCCATTTTGACAAAGTGATAAAGAACCTAATTACTAAACTGCTCAGCTAACAAAGATGAGGGAATCATCTTCCCCCAAATGGAAAAGTAAGTTTCTTTTCAAGTGTATTGAGGACCCATCAATTCTGGACTTGAATTTCCTTCCACTCAGAGTCTGGATGAGGCAGCATGTGTTCAGGAGAGCACGGCTCTGGATGAGCCCCCCAGCCTGGGTGTTGGAGGGTGAAAACCTCTGTGCTTGACATCCTGTTTTTTGGAGAAATGCTTCATGAGAGCAGGGGCAGAGCAGGTCTCTGAAGCACTCACAATGTATGTACTGAATAAATTAATGAAAGCTTGGGAGAACAATCATGGTGGGCACCCTGACCTTTCTCAGCCTAAATTTCCATCTACCGTGCCTGAAATTCACACGAGACCTTCATGTGTGATTGTGGGCAGCTTACTCGGCTTCTTTCAGCCTTGGTTTCCTCATCTGTGAAATGGATATTCTTACATCATCTCTTTCATAGGATTGAATAAATGAGATAATCTGGGGAAAGGATTTAGCATAGGGTCTGGCACACTGTGAGTACTCAAGGGATGTCACCTGTTATTACTACTTTTGGAAGTGCATCCCCACATTCAGAGACTTGGAGAATGACATCCAGAGGGACTAAATGACCTCAGCATGGCCACAGAGGACCAGAACTAGGACTCACTTCTTATGGCTCCTCGCCCAGTTCACCTGTTACATAGATGCCAACAGTTCTGGAGGTGTTTTCTCACAATCCAAATATTGTTTTTATTAATCCACTGAGAGGTCCTAGAAATTCTACTGTCCCAGCATCCAAACTACAAATCCCAGAACCCCTCCACTACCCAGGAGAAATAGAAATTCTTCATCAGAAGGAGCTAACATTTCTGGTTCTGTACATATGGTCACTTCATCATTAACTAGGTTCCCTTCAATGAATACTGAGTACATCTCTTAATTCCTGGAAAAGACTTTCTTTATTCTACTTTCCATATTTCCCTCCATATCCCTGTACATTTTCGCATTGGTCCCCTTTCTCAGTGTCTCCTTCTTCTCTGACTCTTTAAATTTTGATGTTCTTCAGATTTCCCTTCTTTTCTTATATACTTTCTCCTTGATTGATTTCATGCATCTTTCTAGGTTTAAGAAGTTGAGCATGTCTAAATCTACATCTCTAGCTGTGATTCATGTTCCCCTTTCCTTGAACCCTAAATTGTTATATTCAGCTACCAGCTGGCTATTGTCACTTGGATATATTTGGCAGAGACAGGCTAGATGCTTATCTAACCCTTTTCCTCTTCCTGGGCACACAGGGAGACTATATTTTCTGGCCTGTCCTGCATTTAGTTTGGCATCAAATGAATGAATCCCGTAGCCCCTGGATTGATGTGAGTGGGAACGATGTGCACTTTATACACCTCTCACTCCCGTGCTCATGGCTGGAAGCAAAGTGCTCCAGGGTGGCAGAATTCACAATTTGGGAGAAGCCTGAATTTCTGAATCACTTTTTGAAGGAGAGCTTTCCAGGGGAGCTGTCCAAACTGCATTGGGCTGTAATAGGAGCAAGGAATAAAAGTTTAAGTCATTGAGATTTTGAGGCTATTTGTTCCCACAGCAGAACTTGACCTTTCTTTCCTAATAAAGTGTCCCTCAGATACCTTTAGCTCTTCATATAAATCTATTTTTCACCTCCCTTGGTGGCCATCCTCTATACAGTTACCCAATTCACAGCCTCCTAGTCCTCAAGCATATTCGATGAATAACCATACCCTGCGGATTTTAACTTTCTTTTTTTTTAGAATTATCTATTTTTTAAAAAATCATTACCCTGATTCAGGCTCTTGCTATTTCTTACCTGCTTGTTGATTTGAATTAATTTAAAACAAACCAGGAAATCATCGTATTAGAATAGTCAGTCATTATTAAAAGTCATGCCCAGCAGGAAACTTGAGAATATGGTAACAATGTAACAATACAGTCTGGAAATAACTAAATCTCCAGCTCACTGGTGGAGGAAGAGGGGAGCTCCCTGCCCTATGCTCTGTGCCTATGAGGCCAGTATACAAAGAATAAAAGGACCCCCTGCAATGCATAGATGCACAAGTGAGGCTTAATGCAATTAACCAGGGACACCTGGATACTTCTTAACTCCCGTCTTCCACTTTATCTTTTCATCCACTCACATGTGCTTTTGATAAAGGGTCACGAGGCCAGCTGCTTACTGAGCGCAGATCAAAGCTGGAGTGATAGTCTGGCAGGGGTCTTCTCGCTAAGCTTAACCTTACCTGGGAGAGTTAGTTAGCTCAAAACATTTCTAATCACCTGTGATCCCTTCTTTTGTCTCCTGCAGAGTGTGGGACTGTAGTTGACAGCTCCCACACTCCCCTTTTCATTTAGTGATGCTCCCTTTACAAAAGCAGCTCTCGTTTTTACCGGCCTATATTCTCTCTCCCACAAGAAGTGAGCCCTTCCTTGATCATGTCACGCTTGTTTAGAAGCCCCTCCTGTGACAGCATTAAGCAAAGGTCCTTCAATTGCTTCATTTCTATGGAAGCTCTCTCTCTTCCAAACCTCAGCATGTATCACCTTCGAATATTAAAAAAAGAAAAAAAGAAAATAAGCCTATGTTTAAAAATGAATTTCTCCTTTAAATAATTGCTCAGCAGTCCATAGCTTTGGTCTTCCTTGAAGACTAAAAAGATTCTGTTAAAACTTGGAATGGCAGCAAGGAACATAGAAGCAATTTTGAGGTCTTTGGACATATTTGTGCTGGATTTTTTAAGGGAAGTTTGTGGTTATTACAGCTTATACCAAAATTCAGTGACTGAATTTGTCTCACTATGCTAAATCGGGCATTTGGGGGACGTCTCTGCACCTCTGCATCTCTGCTTCCCGTGTAAATGTGAAGTTGCCACACTAGTCATTCTACTACCGACCTTCTTGGACCTTGGAAAGCTAGGGCTGGGGCTCACAGACCCCTCGAGCCTGTTGTACAGACTGGATCACAAACCCTCCACATGCAGGTCTATAGCTAGGTAATAGGAAAAGGTACTGGGAGCCATGGGTAAAAAATTAATAGGCTTTATTCAGAGCTAGGAGCAGCCACCCTAATGGCCTCCCAGAGCATCCTGAGAAGCGCTGTGTATCAGAGCCGTTAGTCCCTTAACTTAATCCATAACCCAGGACACCTGGGTGCCCATGTGCAATTACATTATACAATAACCAAGGAACACCTGGGAGCATGTGCGTATTTACATCAGATGGTCGGCAAGATTCTGAGCATCTGAGGGGTCCTGACCATTTTCCTATATCTTCCCAGCAGACTTTTTTCTCCCTGCTTGCTTCCTAACTCAAACCTGAGTTTTAACGTTGTCCCTGTTTCAGACCTAAAGTCTTATTATGTGTCTCCTTCCATCTCCAGCTAAACTGACAAGATACAGACAGACAGACAGTGGTGTCATCTACACTTCCATGGGAATGACCGTCATTCTGTGGATGTTTTTCTAAGAATATTTGCCTTTAAAGCACAATTACCAATTGCAAAATAGAAGATTTTGGACCCATTAGAGAAATTAAAGGTGAGCTGAGTATAGAGATGTGAGGAGGATATTTTGAAGAAGAATATTCTTTCTGAAATCCTTCCATAACCCCTAACCCTAGGCAGGTGAACCTTCTCCA
>NW_007728742.1:198173-198949 GCF_000696425.1 Galeopterus variegatus | reverse complement strand
AAGAATATTCTTTCTGAAATCCTTCCATAACCCCTAACCCTAGGCAGGTGAACCTTCTCCACCCAGGGTGAGGCTGGCCCCATTAGCATCTCATTATCTGTCATAGGAAAAAAGGGACCATGCTACCTTTCATCTCCTGAATATTTCCTATATGTAAAAAGAGAAGGACTTGAAGGAAACACGAGACTACAAAGGGTGAAGCATTTCTGTTTTCTGCTTTTCTACCAGGTGTACAGCCAGGTACTCTCCGACCTCCACACCTTGGCACGTGCCGTTCCCCTGTCAGGAATGCCTCTTCCTGCCCCACCATCCACCCTTCAAGTGCTGCTTCCCCCTTGAGGCTCTCTCTGGTTTCTCCAGCTGCATTTATTTCTTTTCTTTGTTTATATCTTGACTCTCTCTCGTAGAAACAGTTTGCATTTTTGTAATCTGTAGTGACCTCAGGCACAAGAACATCCTAACTCCTGACACTCTGCGGAATTCAGTGACGTGAGTCCCTTGTGTCATTTTCTCAGCTCTCGTGATCACTGTTGTCGGATGGGATTTCCCAGTTTAGGTTTCTGTGTATATGACAATATCGAAAAGGGACTTTTTATTTTGGGACTTTATGAAGATAATAAAAATGTTACTGCTTTAAATTATTATTATTTTTTTCCTTTTTGTCTTTTTCCGTGTCCGGCAACGGATCGCAACCCTCGGCGTCGCCCCCGTGCCCCGCTCAGCCAGTGAGCGGGAACCGGTCTGCATGTGGGATCCGAACCCTCGGCAGGAGCGCC
>NW_007728742.1:192768-197792 GCF_000696425.1 Galeopterus variegatus | reverse complement strand
TTAAATTATTTTTGAAACAATATGCAATAACTGAATCCAAGCTATCAAATGAGAACTGTGTGAAGTTAGCAGGCAAAATTCTTTATAAATAAGGAATTATGCATCATATATGAGGAGACTCTGATGCTGGCCATTTTTTCTCCTCACAAAGGATTTGATAAAATGCCCAGTAGTGTGGCCAACAGAAAGGTTTCTGTTTTGTGCTGTTTCTCCCCTCCCCCTTTGAATCGTCCAAGTTCCACAGGCTCTTGGATTCTGTGGGTGTCCCTCATTGTTTTGATCCTATATCTGCACTAATGTTGCTTTCTTCTATCAGATGCCTTAATGCTATTTGCAGAAAACCCATAGTCCTTGATTTGTTTTGTTCTTGTATTCTGCAAAGTCATCCTACTCTCCCCTTTCTGTGCATTGCTTTTCTACAGAGGTAGGGGGTCCCCCTCCATGTGCTTGTATTACAAGACTAACTTCTTGATTGGGCTCAGTGCTGAAACTAGATTCTCCTTCGGGGTGCTGATTTGGTAGCTGAATCACCCCCTCTGCTCCTCATCCCTCAGCAGACATTGTGGTGCAGCTGCCCGGGTGCTACTGCTTCACCCGTCCACACCCTTCTCCGGTGGGGCCCGTCCCATGGTGGTATTTGTGTCTGCCTTATCTCCTCTACTAGACTGTAACTTCTTGAAGATGTCAACAGTATCTCATTTGATTTATACCGTTCCGGGCTCCCAGCAGTCTTGCACAAGGTAGACACTCATGAAGTGTTTAATGGATTGAATTGCATTAGTTATTACTTCAAGAACACAAAAAGGGGTGCTGGTACTCTCAAAGGCCTTAATTCACCTCATGGGGTTACATGGAGATACTGTCAGACTTAGTTTATACACCCCAGCTCTCCACGGGTAAAGTCAATGCCAATTAATGCCAAACTTCTGCAGCGGAGAGAAAACACATTTTCACCTGAAGCCTGATCAGTTCTTTTCTGCTGTATATCTCAGTGATCATAAAGCTAGAAGACCCCTGGGACTCTATTCTATTTAGGTAAAGGCAGGTGTGCTGTGGAGGTTTGTATTTGTACACAAACACAGAAAGCAGGGCTTATTTTTGCAATTACTTGCAAAGGCTGCCCATGTTTTCCAGCATGTAAATTAGGACTTGAAGGAAAACATCTAATTGCATTTCGCTCCAACTAATTGCCGACTCAAAATTTTAGATTAGTGTGCACACCATACTTAATTTTTTTGTTGTTATTAATAACACACTTAGCATGGTAAGAAGGGAAACAGTGAGCCAGAATTAAAGACTTGAGGGCCACCCCACAAAGAAAATGCTTTGGGTAGTGCGGTAAGGAAACTATGAGAATGGTGTCAAAGCCGTGGCTAAAATTCTAGACAAAGATCGCCTGGGTATTGTGTTCCTCTGTTGGTTTGCTGGTAAAGGTTAGATAGAGAGGAAATAATAGAGCTGGTACTTGGAGTAATTGCATGTGTTTTGCCACAAGGAGGGGCCATGGTTACAACCATGGATGTGTCCTTGACTTGTGTTACACCAGTAGCCTTTCCTGTATGAAAAACAAAACCCACTTAAAAGAGCTTTTCTAAAAAATGTGCTTCACATCCAGAAAGAATAGTGCGGTCTTTTGTGAGTAATATAAACATACTGTGATATCCTTATGTTATTAAATGAACATTACAAAGCATGACAAAACCACACACAAAAATAAGGACAAGCTACAATGTTGACTGGAAATAAAAAGCGAGAAGCTTTTTCACATGTGGTCACGAAAAGGTAACTGGCAGCTTCAGAATTCTCCTGTTTTCTCAGTGAGAGTTATTCTCCAAAGGGCACAATGAACTTTTTGTCCTTCTAAACACAGAAGTCAAAAAATGTATACTTGAAGCTCAATTGAGCAGTAGCAGGTTTGCAAATCTATTTACCTTTGGGGAGATTTTATTCAAAGATGGTTAGTTCTTGGGTTTCTAAGTGAAGGGGTGGAAGGGAGACTGGATGGACTTTGGAAAAGCATGTGAATTAAATAATGTGCTTTTATCACATCATTCCTCTGCATTCATCCTCTACCATCCATTATCGGGCACCCACCTGTGCCAGGCATGAGGCTAGATGCAGCGGCTACGTCAGGGAGGATGCTCAGCAAGATCCTTACCATTGTCAAGCTTCCAGACAGGTGGAGAGCAGATGTTGAAGAAATAGAGACACAAGTAAATATATACTCATAAATTATGTTAAATGCCATGATGGAAAAGTATGGGGATTAAGACCACAAAAGTTGCATCTAATTGAAATGGGGAAGGCTCAGGAAAGCCCCTCGCAAGAAATGAATTTAAGCCAAAACCTGTAAGACGAAAAATATTTAGCCAAAGCAGGGGGAATAGATCTTCCCAGACAGATGGAAGGACAGGTTTGAAGGCCCTTCAGTTTGACACATGGAGGGGTGGGGGAGGAAGAGAGCTCTTATGGCTGGAGCTTGGTCACTAAGGGGGACAGTGATTGAAATGGGGCTAGGAAGATCAGCAGAGGCAGGACCACACAGAGCCCTGGAGACCAGGTAGGGAGTTAAGATTTTATCCTCAAGGCGATTGAAAGCCACTGAAAGGTAGAAGGAGGGAAGTGATGAGAATCAATTTAAAGAGATCTCAGTGTAGAAAAAGGGTGGGAGAGTATCAAGAATACAAGCCAGAAGACCCACTGGGAGGAAACCTTCATGGGGTTGGTGAGTGTGCTGGTCATTTTTCTGTTTGTTCTCAAATCCATTCTTCACCCTTCTCATGCAAAGCAAAGTATATTTCTTAAACTCCAGGCCAACTTTCTTTTGGAGAAAGATTGGAGAGCTGGAAGAAGGGAGAAGCCAGGCGGTTGCCTCCTGGGGGGCATCCCTGGCAATGCTGGCCTTTGGTGTCAGCTGCTCCCGGAAGCCCTCAGTAGTGGGCATAAAGTGGTCAACAGTTGGAGTGTAGCTAATACCACTCCAACCTCAGACTCCCACCTTTGCATTCTGATTTCTAGAGCTGAAGTCTGGATAATTTTCCTGGTACTACAGAACAAAGTTTGAACAAAACCCTGTGCGAGAGTGTGTTTGGAACATAAGAAAGGGATGGTTCTCTTTTGTTAGGAAATGATTTCCACCAACTATTTCCTAATTTTATTTTCTTTTTCTTAAAAGATCAACAGCCTTTCTTGATTCTTTTGCTTTTTAAAAGTAGACTGTTCTAGGAGTTACCATCTGACCTCCTGACCCTGGCTTCTCCTCGTACCTCTGCCCCATCACCCCCTGACTGGACCTCTTGTCTGTGGTGACACACTGCTCTGTCCTCCTTTTCCCTCTTGTCCAACTGAACCACCACAGGACTAAGGTGTTTGTGAAGTTTTAGGGTGTGAGGGAATAGAGTGGCACAGAGCGAGGCATCAGGGACATTCCTGCCTTGGCCTTTGGGCAGGCTGTGCACATCAGTGGTGGAATAAGCCATGCTGCTTTGGTGGTCCTTCCCTTGGATATCTGAGGCTTCAGAGTAAACTTTTCAGAAAGATTTTGGGAGTCTCTTTTAGAGTAGATTTATGCATTCCCAGAGTCTGGAAATAACTACTAAGAGATTTAACGCATGTGAGCATTGTTGGGATATTGTTTCAAGTCTGATGGGTTTGTAAAAGCCATCCTTCCTTCCTCCCTCCCTCCCTTTCTTCCTGTATCTATTTATCCAACAAGAATTTTATGCACTCATCATATGATTATTAGGGACAAATGTCAGGTGCTCTGAAGTGTATGCAAGAAGTACAAGACAGAGACTTGGTCTCAAAGCTTGGGTACCACATAGGCACACACATCTAAAAATGATACAGCAGCAGTAGTGTAAACCTAAGATTAGGAATGAAGATATCAGTGTTCTAATCTTAGTGATGCTCTTTTTTTTTTTTTTGAGACTGGCCGCACCACGCTCAGCCAGTGAGCGCACCGGCCATCCCTATATAGGATCCGAACCTGCGGCAGGAGGGCTGTTGCGCTCCCAGCGCCGCACTCTCCCAAGTGCGCCACGGGCTCGGCCCTTAGTGATGCTTTTTATTACTGTGATCTCGGGCAAGTCACTTAGCCGGGAGCACTGCTGCACTCCCAGCGCCGCACTCTCCCGAGTGTGCCACGGGCTCGGCCCTTAGTGATGCTTTTTATTACTGTGATCTCGGGCAAGTCACTTACCCACCCTGTCTTGATTTACCTGTAATATGGAAGAATTTAACTAAAAAATCTCTAAGTCTTGNCGCTCAGCCAGTGAGCGCACCGGCCATCCCTATATAGGATCCGAACCTGCGGCAGGAGGGCTGTTGCGCTCCCAGCGCCGCACTCTCCCAAGTGCGCCACGGGCTCGGCCCTTAGTGATGCTTTTTATTACTGTGATCTCGGGCAAGTCACTTAGCCACCCTGTCTTGATTTACCTGTAATATGGAAGAATTTAACTAAAAAATCTCTAAGTCTTGTTCTATGGTTAAGTACAGGTATGAATGGTCTAGAGCAGTGGTTTTTGAACATTTTGGTCTCAGGATCCCTTTATACTCTTAAAAACTATTGAGGACCCCAAAGAGCTCTTATTTATGTGGGTTATATCTCTTGACATTTATCATACAACATTTAAATGTGAGACATTTAAAAAATATTTATTAATCAACTTCAAAATAACAATAATGAACTCATTACATATAAACATAAAATTATTTTCATGAAAAATTACTATTTTGTAACCAAGTTCTCATAATTGCTTATTACATATCCACTGAGCTTTGGTTTGACCAAAGTTTAATCAGGTTTTTCTCTCCCCCCACAGGCCTCTAAACTTCAGCTTGCCCACAGGTTTGAGCAAGCACCTAAGCACTAAAGTGCAGATCATTCCCCCTTAACAGCCTATTCTGAGTATTGGCTAACCACAAAAAGAAACATTTCTTGTTGACATACCCTGATTTTGCCATCTGCTCACCCCACCTGCTTGCCCTCTCTCTCCCCTCCCCAAAGGAAAAGCCTTTTTCTA
>NW_007728742.1:191245-192390 GCF_000696425.1 Galeopterus variegatus | reverse complement strand
TCCTCATTTTTGTTTTCATTTGGCATTTTCAAAACAAACAAACAAAAAAATTCAATGAGAAGAGTGACATTGTTTTACATTTTTGCAAATCTCCTTCATGTCTGGCTTACTATTAGCTTATTCATATCTGTCATGATATGTTGATTTGGTTGAAGTTTGTAGAGAACATCTGGCTTCACATGATATGTAGTTGGAAAAAGAGGACCTTGCAGACCCCCTGACAGGGTGTCTGGGTCTCCAGGACCACAGTTTGAGAACTGCTCTGTTAGAGATTGGGAGGAAGGAAAGAGCCAGACATTGAAGTGGATACTACAGGATAGATTTTAGACTTGTAAAGAAGGGGCGGCCCATGCAAAGGGAACAGTGTGAGGAAAGGCAAGAGAAAGTGAGCAGGTTGTGTTTGAGAGAGAGAAAAAGAAGGGGGTATGTGTAGAGAAAATCTGAATGCACATTCAGCTCAGGTTAGGGAGGGGCTCAAGTCACAGATGTCCACTGGACAGTTGCAAACATGGGAGTAACAGTATGAACATGCCGTTTTAAGACAATGGTCATGATGATCATCTGTGGGGTGCAGGATGGATTGGCACAAGGACAGAGGAGAATGGGAAGCCCAGTTAGGATGCTACTGCCACAGTCCAGGCACGAGGTGGGGAAGGTCTGCAGCAGAGTGGTCATGCTGGGACTGTAAAAGGATGAGGAGGTGAAAGGACACTCTGGGGGGATGATTGACACGATTGATTATCAAGGGTGAAGGGGCATATAAGAAATGAAGTTAAATCCTAAATTTTGAGCCACGTGATAAGCAAAATGGAGGTAAAATCTGTTCTGGCAAATATGGTACGTTTGGTAAGGAGCGTTTGAGGGGAGATAAAACTTGGGTAATTTTGATATATAATGTAGGAACTAAAATTCAGAATCTTTCCTATGGTCTATAAGATTCTTCATGATCTCGCCTCCACCCAGCTCTGTAACTTCCTCACTCCAATCTCTGCCTCATTCAGTCTTCCTCCACTGCCAAGTTCACTCCAGCCCTCTGTTACCTCTGCCAGGAACGCTTCCCCATGCCCTGCCCTTCTGCCCTGCACCAGCTCTTCCCACCGCTCCTTAAGCTTTCAAGTTTTAATTCAAATGTCGTCTCCTTTAAG
>NW_007728742.1:189210-190774 GCF_000696425.1 Galeopterus variegatus | reverse complement strand
CCTCATTCAGTCTTCCTCCACTGCCAAGTTCACTCCAGCCCTCTGTTACCTCTGCCAGGAATGCTTCCCCATGCCCTGCCCTTCTGCCCTGCACCAGCTCTTCCCACCGCTCCTTAAGCTTTCAAGTTTTAATTCAAATGTCGTCTCCTTTAAGTGATTTTCTCTCACAACCCAGCTGAAATAGCTCCTCTTCTTTCCTGCTACTGTCTCTTTTTGCACCATATTTTATTTTCCTTGAAGGTCTTACCATTATCTAAACTGATATATATGTATGTATGTATGTATGTGTGTCTGTGTGTGTGTCTGTGTGTGTGTATATATATATGTATATATATATATGGTGTTTTTCGCTTATGTGTTTATTTTTTTCTCTCCTCTCCAGAATATAAGCTCCATGAGAGCAGGACCTGTCATGTGTCATTCACTTTTGTATTCCTAGCTGCTACATAGTAGGTGCTCAACAAATATTTGTAGAATATGGGAATGTACAACATGCCGTAGAAATCTCAGGGTTTGTTCTTAGAAGTGACACCAGGATGCATGACTTTGGAAGTCATGTCACAGAGGTAGGACTGTGGCTGGGACTAGAGGAATAGAGGACATCTGCTCTTTCTGATCAAGGCGGGGCAGGAGACAACATTGACAGCCAGGATGCCTGGGCCATGGAGCCGGTGTTGCCAGGATCCCGAGAGACAGGAGGAACACTGCCATCCACCACTGCCCCTGGGATGAAGTCACACAGACGAAATAGAGTGGACGAACATCTCATGGTCTCCTCCCATGCTACAGAAACTCAGTTTTAATCTCGGCATTTTTAATGGAAAGGTTGAGAAGAAGTTGGGAAGCCCAGCTAAGCACATCTCTTGGCTCCTTACCTCACCAATCCTATTCCAGGTCACCTTCCTGAAATACTTTTCTGGACCCTCTAGTTCATCTTTTGTCAGCTTTGCCTATCTCAGGGCTCTTTCTCAGAACCCCCCAAAGTGCTCCTTAGTGAATAGTTGTCTATATGCTTGCTGCTCAGGTCACCAAATCCAGCCCTAGGTAAGGAAGGATTGCCCCTTTTACAGAGAAACGTATTCTTGTGCCTTACTGAAAGATAAACAGTCAGAAATTAGACAGCAGAAGTCGCTATAAAAGAACCCAAGTTGGAAGAAGATGGACTGCAGAAGACAGCTTCTGACACAAAGCAATTAGATGGTGTGATGGCCTGAAACAGACGCTGCGGTCTGGCCAAGAAGCTGGCCCTTTACGAGCATGACCATTTTAAAACAGATTCATTTTCCAGCCAACATATTGACTGTTTTTTGTTTTTGCTTTTTAAATTCCAACCTCTGTGATTTTCAACAGTTACAGGCTCTATTGTGGAGAATTGCATAGCAAGAGATTGTGATAATGTGAAGTCTTGACACAAGGTTCAAGGATTCAGTGGTATTCTGTGGTAGGCAGAATAAAATGACCCCGTAACAACCCTCGCCCTTGTGCAGTTACCTCGGTATGGGTGAAAACTGTAGGTGTGATGGGATATCGCTCCTGTGATTATTTTATGTTATATAGCAAAAAG
>NW_007728742.1:186726-188658 GCF_000696425.1 Galeopterus variegatus | reverse complement strand
GATAATGTGAAGTCTTGACACAAGGTTCAAGGATTCAGTGGTATTCTGTGGTAGGCAGAATAAAATGACCCCGTAACAACCCTCGCCCTTGTGCAGTTACCTCGGTATGGGTGAAAACTGTAGGTGTGATGGGATATCGCTCCTGTGATTATTTTATGTTATATAGCAAAAAGCTTTGCATATGTAGTCAAGGTCTCTAATTAGCTGAGTTAATCAAAAGAGACATTATCAGGTGGGTGGGATCTAACTTGGTGAGCCCTTAAAAGGAGGGCTGCTGGTGGCTTCTAGGAGATGAAAGTGGGCCCCAGGTGGCAGCCAATGAAAGAACAGTGGCCTCAGTCATACAAGAACAAGGAACTGAATTCTGCCAGCAATGATGTGAGTTTGAACGAGAACCCCAAGCTCTAGAAAGGAACTCAACCCAGCCCAGCCGACCCCTTGATTTCTGCCTTATAAGACTCTGAGCAGAAAATCTGGCTGAGACCTCTGATGCCTGGACTTCTGATCTACAGAAGTGGTGAGATGGTAAATGGTGGTGTTTTAAACTAATTTTGTGGTTATTTGTTACAAATGGGGATAGGAAGCTAATACATATTCCAATAAGCATTTGTCTGTTTAATTGCCTGTCTTAACTGAACGTTGGAACTTTCCTGGATTTCCCCATGACTGTGAATTGCAACAATGATACAAGAAATCAGGTTAATGATCAAAACAGTTCTGCAGTACTACCATACGGGGACCCACACAGATTGTCCCTCTCAACTGACTTACTGTTTTAAAAAGTCACTTAAAAGAGTCATTGCTCCAATTTTCCTTCTTAATAATCAAATTTTATTAATTCTTTTTTCCAAATAATAAACGTTTTTTTTAAAAAAAATATGTTGTCACCCAATTCTTTCCCGCATTCCCACATAACACTTTCACCAGCTTGGCCTAAGTCAGTGTTTTCTCTGTTCGGAGCTCCTGGTCTCTTGGCTTCTTCTCTTTTTTTCTTATGAGCCTTCTCCACACAGTAGACAAAGTGACCTTTAACAAATAAAATCAGATGATCAGATGACGTCATTTCCCTGTTGTAAGCCTTATGTTATTTTGTGCCCTACCCCCAATTCGTATGTTGAAANTCATTTCCCTGTTGTAAGCCTTATGTTATTTTGTGCCCTACCCCCAATTCGTATGTTGAAATCTTTAACCCCCATTGTGACTGACTGTATTTGGAGATCGGGTCTTTATGGAAGTAATTAGGTTAAATGAGGTCATAAGGGTAGGCCTTTTCTGGTAATATTAGTGTCCTTATCAGAAGAGCCAGCTTGCACTCTTTCCCCACGTGCATGCACCAAGGAAAGGCTTTGGGAACATACGGGGAGAGGGCACTTTCTACAAGCTAGGAAGAGGGCCCTTGCCAGGAACTGAATCAGCAAAAACTTTGATCCTGGGCTGCTCGGCCTCCAGAACTGTGAGAAATAAATGTCTGCTTTTAAGCCACCCTGTCTATGGTGTTTTTTTAAATGGCTGAGCTGAGCTGACTAACACAAAGCCTTTCAGTGGCTTCTGATCACTCCCAGAATGAACTCACAGTGGCTCTTCATCACAGGCCGCTCTCTGTCTTCATCAGCCCCCTTTCCTCTCTGCTTCATGCACATTGGCTTCTTTCTAGGTCTTTAAAACCTGCCAAACTCTTTCCAGCTGCAGTCTTCGCTTCCACCTTAGCCTCTTCGTGGAACGTCCAGTCCTTTAGATCTTAACTCCAGTGTTAGTTCCTGGGAGGGGACATCCCTGCAACACTTTCTTCCTTCTGCCTCCTCTCACTGTTCTCCATCACTTGAAACGATGTATTCACTTGTTTGTTTACTTCTTGTCTGACTTCTGCACTAGGTTGCAAACTCCATGATGGCAGGGACGCAACTCTTTTATACACTGTTGTAGTCCCCGTGC
>NW_007728742.1:171057-186321 GCF_000696425.1 Galeopterus variegatus | reverse complement strand
GGTTGCAAACTCCATGATGGCAGGGACGCAACTCTTTTATACACTGTTGTAGTCCCCGTGCCTACCTCACTGCCTGGTGCATAGCAGGTGCTCAACAAAGGCTTGTTGCATGAACAGAGCTGACATGGGGGAGTGTTGGTTTTTGCCATATTCCACGTAGGAGCTCTACATCCTGCACTCGACTCTCCCCTTGGCTTGCTGAGTGCTTTGGCATGACCTTTGCTATTGACAAGGGTTCCAGCTTTCAGGAAGCTGGTGACAATTTTTTTTTTTTTCCAGAACATACACTAGCTATTCATTTTGAAGACAAGGGATGGCATGGCCGGTTTTCAAATAGTTCAGTCACCTCACCAGTGATGCTTACGATATAAAACCAGATGGGTAGCATTTACAGTGAGTAGTGTCCTTTTCCACAGTGGCCTCCTTGAAAATAATTCTAACATTATGGTATGAAAAGATTGCATTGAAGCATTTTTTTGTTCATCCCAATTTCTCCTCAGTTTCCCAAAGCCAGTTCTTATAGGCTTGGGTAATAATGCTACCACTGTCTTTTAAAAAACAATCATTTTCATGTTCCCTAATTAGTATTTCTTAGGGCTTTAAAAAGTCCTCCTGAAAATACATTTCTCTTTGATTGCATTTTTTAAAAAAATATAGACTGCAAGCCTAGGGTTTCCTCGATAGAAGAAAGCAGAAGGAAAGAAAAAAAATCCCAAATTATTATAGGATAAGATATCTAAATTTGTGTGCATGGAGAATTATGTTTTAAGTGTTTTATTTAAGCTGCTTAGAATCAGAGTCTGAATGTAGAAAAGACTGCTTTATTCACGGTGGAAACCCCACTCTAGCTGTGAGATGTAATAACCGTAATCATGTGTGTCTCTTTGATAAACAGAATGGGTAGGTTGAGTTCTCCTTCTGCACCCTGTTTACTTTAGGGAAAGACACTCTCTCCCCTAATTCACAGTTGCGACCTGCCTCATATATTCTTAATTATTCAATATTCCATTTAATAGGCTTCCTTTTTCATTAAAAATTTCTCTGCTACAAAGAGGCATGTTTCCAGAACACTCAGTAAGGCCTAGGTAGCTGATTTAGGCTTAATTATTCAATATTCCATTTAATAGGCTTCCTTTTTCATTAAAAAATTCTCTGCTACAAAGAGGCATGTTTCCAGAACACTCAGTAAGGCCTAGGTAGCTGATTTAGGGTTTACCCTTCAACCACGTCACGCCTACTACTAACACAGGTAACATGGATATTCCCTCTGAAATCCGGGTGAATTACTGCTGAGGATGCCGTCCCACTCAGCCTTCAAAGCCTAGTTCAAATCCCACCTTTTCCACAGTCTTCTTTGCTTGCTAGTAACATGGATATTCCCTCTGAAATCCAGGTGAATTACTGCTGAGGATGCCATCCCACTCAGCCTTCAAAGCCTAGTTCAAATCCCACCTTTTCCACAGTCTTCTTTGCTTGCTTGTGTCCACCTGTGTCTGTCAAACTCATATGCCTACAAGTGCCAGAGAGAAACATCATTTTGTGCCTTGGGCAGAGGTGGCATAGCAGCGAATTGTGGGACCTCTCACCAGAGGGTACTAGACTTACCCGCCAATACTTAGTTGTGTTCAAAAACTCGGATAATTGGCTGGATTTGGCCCTCAACGACAGGTGATGATTTCTGTTCTCCAGCAGTTATTAGACCTAACCCATTTTTCATTTAGTATTCTTTCTGGGGTCTTAATTTCTGTAGCCTATGCCTATAGATGGTTTTCTCAGCTACACAGGCCTGCAGCAGATGCTCTCCGATTTTATGTTTATTGATTGTCTGATTGACATATGGGTGCATATGTGTGTAAGCTACATTATGGCTGCCTCCAGCTTGCTGCAGTGCAACTTTCCCCTGAGCATGTTCTGCTTAATGAGGGGCTGCCAGATAAAGAGTTTCATGGTCAAATAATTTTGGAAAAAGGCTAAAATTTAGAAGTTTGCTTTACTGCAGGATTTTTTTTATAGCTGTGAAATGTAAATGTGCACCTGCATTTTAAAAAGGGGTATGATAAGAGACTATGATTGTCACTCTCAACCCCAGTCCACCTAAAAACTACATTTCCCAGACTCCTTTGCAACTAAAGTTCTGGATAAGAATTCTGCTTTTCCAATTGCATGCATTTGCCTAAAGTTTGGAGAGTGAAAGTGAGATGCAGGAGATTTTCCTGGTGTTGACTCTGGGAAAGAAGGTCATTCATTGTTCATGGCAGTTTTGGCTTTGTCACGTGACAGTAGCAGCTTCCAGACTTCTGTATTGCTGCTGTAGTGATGGTCCCTTGAGCTAAACAGCCTGGGGCACCCCCTGACTTCTCCAGCCCTTCCCCAAATTTTGGAATCACCAAATTTTCCATATTAACTTACTTCTCTGCTTGAAACATTGGAGTGATTTCTATCTCCTGTACTGAAGTACAACTGATACACGGGGTACACTTTCATGATGTAAAATGATTTTGGTTTTTTTGGTGTAACTCTCAAGACCATGGTTCTTCTGGAGAAATTTTGGGAAATTGTTTATGGAAAGAATGCTGAAATCAATATCAGAAAGTCTACATTCGAGTCATGGGTTCACCATTTATGGGGTTGGGGAGGTGATATCCCTTCTGAGCTAAGAGTTCCTCTTCTTTATTTGAAATATAAGGATGATAATTCCTGCCCTCCAGACCTCACGGGGTTGTCATGAGAATCAAATGAGATGATGAATGTGAAAGTGGTCCCGAAACTGTAAATTGTTATAGAAACGCGCGGCATCATCATTAGTCATGCTGCCATCTATGAAAATGAATGCTAGACTCATAATGCAGCAGCATCATTCTCATAAGGACGGCCTGAGTGCTCTGTGGTTCCTTGAAAACACTGGGGGCTTGATAGATTAATCAGTTGGGAGCAAAAATACCACCAGCCTTGCTGAATAGACAAAAAACCGAAGGGAATGTCCCACAGCTCCCAATGTGGCCTCTTTAACAATGCATGAGCACAGCCTTCTCTGTCCTCCTCATCTCCCCCAAATTAAAGACTTTGGGGGGGAGGGTAAACTCTTAATGGAATCTTTACATCTTCAAAATAGGCCAAAGGCAAGGCAGCAAAATATTTCCTTCGTTTGATTTCCTGTCGGTGAGATGGGTCATTTCACTAGCAGATTGACTACAAACATCCCCCACAGTCTGCTCCAGTAAGTTCCAAAACATGATTTACATAAATTTAACTTTGTAATCTTGTGGTTATAGTACTGTATTGAAATGACAAATAATGTGGTGCATGGTGCAGTTTCATATGTTGATGTGGTTGCTGATTGTTTACCAACAGCTGCTCAGGGGAGGGGCTCGAGTCATTAGCTTTCCATCCTCAGGATTTGAATATTCAGTCAGTATCCCAAATTCTGGTCTTTTTAAAGAACAAGAGAGAAATATACCCTTTTGCCTCACAAACAGAAAATTTAAAGTTAGTCGGTAGCTATAATTAATCTGCGTCACTTATGAATCTTTGGAAAAACTCACCTTGATCTAACAAATGCCTGTGCACACCTAATGCGTGTAGGGCCGCTGGTAACTAGAGCGGATGACTGAGGTCCAGGATTTTAGAGAAGCAGGAAGTGATTCTAGAAGTCATCTAGTTCAAAAGCCTCCTTTTGTTTCCACCACAATCTAAAATCTTATTCAGTTAGATATCTCGCCTGCAAGAAATAGAAAATAAATGCAACGGTTAGATCATAGGCTTCTTGAAGAATTATGCCTGTTGCCCTATCTCAATACCCCACATTTAGTAAGTACTTAATAAATATGTTTTGTGAGTAAATGAATTGAACCTTTTTTTTAACTTTGCGGTTTTTATCTATTCTATCAATAGGATGTGAGGTATTCAGACTCACAGTTATGTCTCTTCTCCTTTTTCCTTCACTTCCTTTTCTTACCCCTTTCTCTCCCTCCTGCCTCCCTCCTTCCTTTCTGACAGGGAGTGCCTACTGTATACCAGGGTGTACTCAAGCCACCAGGAATATACAGGACATATTGCTCTCCTACAGTATGTTTCCCCTTTCTTCCACCTGGCACGTGTGAAATTCTATGTTTCATGTCTGTTTGCTTTTCTGGACTGAGTAGGGACCCAATCTACTTTGTTCACTCCTGTATCTTCCATGTCTAGGGCAGTGCTCTATGTAGTTGCTCAATAAATATTTATTGAATGACTTGGACCCTTTGAGGATTGGGTACACCCCTTAGCTATCTTCTGTGTCTTATGTCTTATTTGGCTCCTGCTGCTCCCTATCTGTCAATTACTTTTAAAAGATCACCAGTGATCTTCACCCAGTTAATTTCAGCCTTTTCTAATGCTTACAAGACCACTCTATCACAGTTGACCCTAATACAAGAGCTCCACAATCTAGGGATGTTACTAGATGTTGGAAGGTAAAGTCCTTTGGGGATTTATAGCTGATTTAGGGAGCAGGAACATGTACATGATTAGATAATTATACAAATCAGGAAAAATTAAGAATAATATAAGTTCTACAGAAGTTCTACAAAGGGAGTAATTGCTGAGAACCATGGTAGCTGTGGAAAACCAAGAAGCAATGGCACTTGAATTAGGCCTTAGGAAAGGACCCAGTTAAACAAGCAGAGGGAAGATAAAGAGGTCAGGACAGGTTCCCAGCATCAGTTTGAATAGGACTGTAGGATGTGATGTGGGAGAGATGAAATCAGACTTGAGGAGAACATTTGAATGCAAGGCTGCGGATGAAATGTTAACTCAGGCCCAACAGAACATTATTGAAGGTCTGAGAACTGAAGCTCATGCAAAGCCGTGTTTTTGACGGAACACAGTGGTAGTGGAGGGAAGTTTATCCACCACTAGCATCTCTTCTCCTCTCTTCAATTCCTGGATATCCAATTTCTAATTCCACACTGTTTTTTTCTCCTAGCTTAGAAACTACCACCCACTAAAACAACAAAATCAAAAAACACGCCCTTCTCTTCAATTCCTGGATATCCAATTTCTAATTCCACACTTTTTTTCTCCTAGCTTAGAAACTACCACCCACTAAAACAACAAAATCAAAAAACACGCCCTCATCCCTCATTTCCATTTAGCTATTTTCCACTCTTGGTCAAGTTTTCATCCCTCATTTCCATTTAGCTATTTTCCACTCTTGGTCAAGTTTTTAAGGATGGCTCATGCTCTCTAGATCCGTTTTCCTACTTCTTATTTACTTCTTAATCCACCACAGTCTAGCTTCTGTCTTAAACACTGAAATGTCTCTTGTCAAGGTCACTAAGGATCTTCTAGCTGCTAAATTAAAGGGACAGTATTCAGTCTTTATTTCACTTGACCTTGCTGTTGTGCTCAATCCTTTTGGGTCCTCTTTTCTTTCAAAAAATCTCTCTTGTTTTGGCTGCCAGGACACCACTCAATCCTGGTTATCATTACACATTTCCAACTTCACCGTTTTTCTTCCTTTGTAATCTTTTAGGTATCGTCATTTCCCAGGGCTCTTTTCCTGGTCTTTTTCTCTTTATGGCCCATGCAACTGCAGGACAGTCCAGTGGAGACAGGGGTCTGAGATACAGATCTGGGGGCCATCAGCATACAAGGGACAAGTGAAGGCCTAGCATTAAGGGAGAATGTGTAGAGTAAAAACCAATCCAGNCAAGAGCTCCACAATCTAGGGATGTTACTAGATGTTGGAAGGTAAAGTCCTTTGGGGATTTATAGCTGATTTAGGGAGCAGGAACATGTACATGATTAGATAATTATACAAATCAGGAAAAATTAAGAATAATATAAGTTCTACAGAAGTTCTACAAAGGGAGTAATTGCTGAGAACCGTGGTAGCTGTGGAAAACCAAGAAGCAATGGCACTTGAATTAGGCCTTAGGAAAGGACCCAGTTAAACAAGCAGAGGGAAGATAAAGAGGTCAGGACAGGTTCCCAGCATCAGTTTGAATAGGACTGTAGGATGTGATGTGGGAGAGATGAAATCAGACTTGAGGAGAACATTTGAATGCAAGGCTGCGGATGAAATGTTAACTCAGGCCCAACAGAACATTATTGAAGGTCTGAGAACTGAAGCTCATGCAAAGCCGTGTTTTTGACGGAACACAGTGGTAGTGGAGGGAAGTTTATCCACCACTAGCATCTCTTCTCCTCTCTTCAATTCCTGGATATCCAATTTCTAATTCCACACTTTTTTTCTCCTAGCTTAGAAACTACCACCCACTAAAACAACAAAATCAAAAAACACGCCCTCATCCCTCATTTCCATTTAGCTATTTTCCACTCTTGGTCAAGTTTTTAAGGATGGCTCATGCTCTCTAGATCCGTTTTCCTACTTCTTATTTACTTCTTAATCCACCACAGTCTAGCTTCTGTCTTAAACACTGAAATGTCTCTTGTCAAGGTCACTAAGGATCTTCTAGCTGCTAAATTAAAGGGACAGTATTCAGTCTTTATTTCACTTGACCTTGCTGTTGTGCTCAATCCTTTTGGGTCCTCTTTTCTTTCAAAAAATCTCTCTTGTTTTGGCTGCCAGGACACCACTCAATCCTGGTTATCATTACACATTTCCAACTTCACCGTTTTTCTTCCTTTGTAATCTTTTAGGTATCGTCATTTCCCAGGGCTCTTTTCCTGGTCTTTTTCTCTTTATGGCCCATGCAACTGCAGGACAGTCCAGTGGAGACAGGGGTCTGAGATACAGATCTGGGGGCCATCAGCATACAAGGGACAAGTGAAGGCCTAGCATTAAGGGAGAATGTGTAGAGTAAAAACCAATCCAGGGAAGCCACATTTAACGAGTAGGCAGAGAAGGAGCAGGCTGTGAAGGAGACTGAAATGGAGCACCCAGAGAAGTCGAGGGAAACCCAAGAGACTGATGAAACGGAGCTTGAGGAAGGAGAGTTTTCAGAAGCACAGAATGCCTTGGACAAATTAAGTAAGGTACGGACTGGAAAGAAACTGTTGAACTTGGAAAAAGCTCTTTAATGAGGGTGATGTCCATGGGGTAGAGACAGAAACTAGGTTTTCATGGGCTTGTGTGTAAATGGGAGGATTAGTGAGAAAGTAGAAACAGCTAGTGTAGACTGCCCTTTCTAGAACTGTGGCTGTGATGAAAGAGAAGAGACGGGTCGTAGAAAAAGGAGAATGTTATACTGAAGATGAGAGAGACTTGCTTTATTAGGTACTCTAGGCAAGTGAAGGGTAAAAGCTATTAATTTTATATACCACCAAGTTCACAACTAGTCAATAGAAACAAACAGGTAAGCACGGAGATCCATATTAAGGAAAGCAGAGTATGTGAGACTCCAAATTTTCTTGTGTTGTGGGTTCATTTCTATTCTTTAAGTTTAATATATGTCTGGTGTTTCATTTCATCTCTTCACAGCAGTATATCGTAATTTAATTTTTTCCTTGATGTAGGTATAAATGGAGATGCTAAGGTATATTTATGCATACAAGGTCATCTCTAGGTGCATGCACTAAATATTAATATTCCAATACCTTCTTCCCAGCTCATGAGGCAAGCAAGAAATGCATTTTTCATAGCAATGGATTTTTTTTTTCTGACGCGCAAGGCTATTTGAGTGGGCTCTCTGTGCACAGAGAAAGCAGTGCAGTCATTATTACATTTTCCTGCAGAAGAAACATTATTTAGAAAATGCGGTTAGCATAGGACATAAGTTCTATATTCTATTTTTGATCTATTCAGAGACATAATACTCAAATCCAACAGATCCAGATGTAGTAATACTAATTGAAGCCCTATAGTGGTGAATGTAGTTTGCTTTTACCATCCTATATTCTCCCTTCTCACACAGCTGTCTGGGCTTCCCCTGGGACATCACCCTTCTCTCCTTCCATATGTGTAGATCAGTTGAGGCTGACTTTATCTTTAGCTCCAAAGCAAGGCTTATGAACCAAGTCAGGAAAATCAGAGCACTGAATTTCCTTGTCCACAACGACTAGATCAGAGGTAGCCATGTGACCTAATGTAGGTCCAGGAAGGCCCTGTTAGGACTTTAGGTGGAATTATGATGAAAGAGCTCCATAACTGTGAAGATTTGAGTCTGGAGCTGCCAGCCTCCATTTTATTCCCTCAAGGGAAATGATGACCTGAGGATAAAGTTAACATAAATGAGAAGATAGCCAAGAGATGGAGAGAACTGGGTTCCTGGTGACACCAATGGAGTCCTTGCCTCTAGACATATCTAAGACACTGGCCCAGCACTTTTTATTCATGCAAGCCAATAAAAAACGTTTTGAGCTGCATTTATGGTCCCTGCAGTTGCAAGATCCCTAACGGAAACACCCACATGGTGCCATATTCACATGTGTGACCTTATGCAATTCTAACCCTGCTGGGTAAGGATTATTAACCTTATTTTATGAATAAGGGTCATAAAAGTGCTAAGTGACAGAGTCAGGACTGGAAACTATTAAGGATTGTGCTTGATCCATTACACCATGGATCCTTCCCATGGTGTGTCTCTTTAAGGTATTTTAGGAGGAATTTGCAGTGATGAATGCCATTGCCTTACTTCACCTCACTGAACTTACTGTTCAGGTCATGGTGAGAACTTTCTCTCATTGAACACTTCATTCTTCCCTTGGTTCTAAATTTAGTGTATTTACATTCTTTATTGCTTCTTCCTTTCCATAACTTTTTTCTAGACCCCTGTTAAAGTTAATAGACTCAAGAGACAATTATTTATATGATATACTATTCTCAGCTTAAAACACTTATTCTTCAGCCTGCCACTGTATACTGACTTGACTCCAATATATCTTATTTTCAGGCAAAGTAGATGATGACTCAGCACCTAGCACAGTTCGTAGAACATAGTAGACCCTCAATAAGCACTTACTGAGTGATTGCTTGAGTACGTATAATATGCACCAAAACAATTTACCTATTGCCCTCATGAATGATTCTTTTGCCATTTTGCCAAAGCCATTTCTCTCCTCCACCTGGCCTGTTATTCATAATATTAGTTTTTCTTCTGGTGTCAAACAATGGGAGTGACAGTGTACACAAATGTCCATGCAAGTTGCTTTCAGAGAAGCTGTGTGTAAGATTCCCGTTTTCTTATTTGGCAGCTGTTTGACCTTAATCAAGTCATTCACTTTTCTTGAAATAGGTTGTTTCAAGGATTAAAAGAAATAATGGGTATGAAGGCCTCATTCAGATATTAGTTATTATTGGCACATTGTACACACTAGCAGGAAGGCAAGGGAGAAAGCCATAGGACTTGCTTTATTCCAGTAGCACATCGAGCTGAATCAGCACATCAGAATAGTCGGGAAGTACAAAGGAAAAAACAGATGGAATACAGGAAAGAAAGTTTTGGTTCAATCCCCTGGCACTTTCTTGTCCCCTGTACCTTCTTTTATTTTTCTCTATAGCACTTACCATCTTCTAACATACTTAATTTGCATATTATATTAATGATCTATTTTGCCCCCCTTGAATTTAGGCATCATGGGGCAGAGATTGAGTGGATACTAAAAGCCATTTGTCAAATGAATGAAAATTTGGGAGGAAAAAAAATCAGTTTTAGGAGTCTGCAAAGTAAGGAGGGAAATAAGAATCTATAAAAAGAGAATATTCTTAAGAATATCCAAGGTCTAGAGTGGGGAACAACATCCTTCTTATATTTATTCTCCAAATAAACATATTTTTTTGCTCTCACAAAAACCTTATTTCAAAAGCCACATTAAATGACCTTCACCATTCAACATGTCTCCCAAGGATGAAAACATTCCCAGCACAAAATGATGGTGATATAATTGCCATAATATTCAGAGAATTAGGAGACCTCAAATCTTGTGTTCACATTGAGCACACTGTGACACCCCTGTCATGTCATCTCATCATGTCCTTTTTCTTTCTTTCTTCAAAAAAAAAAAAAAGAAAAAGAAAAAAAAAATCCCCATAAGCCCTAATAGGGCGTGAACTTAGCAATTTAAGTAGCTTTTTGCTAGCAAGTAAACAAATACTTCAAGTGTGTAACAGATGCACACGTCCACTTAGGGAGAAATGCATTATGGGCTCAGGCAGCTTTGGAGAGCTCTTCTGATCACACTCGTTCATCTGTTCAGGTGGTGTACACCTGTACCAATTTGGCGTGGGCTTGGGTACAGTGTGGGAGAGCCCAGGTTCAAAGCAAACTCCCCGTCTTTGCTCAGTTTTCTGAGTGTTGCAGGTTGTTTTCCTCTCCACCCATAAAAAGAAAGGATTCTTAGCATATGTAGAAGTTGCTATTACCCTTTGGCAAAAATACTAAATACAGACACCAAATCCACCCATAAAAAGAAAGGATTCTTAGCATATGTAGAAGTTGCTATTACCCTTTGGCAAAAATACTAAATACAGACACCAAAAAAAAAAATCAACCTGGATCAAAGAGCACAGATCTAATTTGCAACTACTTTAAAATAGGCAGGAAAAAGATAAAGGTTGGTAGAGTTTTGTGTTTAAAAAAAATAACAGAGATATTTCACAGATAGGGTGAAATCTGAGGGACAGGATCATCGTGTATACATTATATTAGTCTCTCTTCAGGAGAATTGTGTTAAGATGTTTTGGCTTGCATTTGAGTACTTCCTAAAGTTCAACACAATATTTCTGTATATTTTAAACAAATACGTGATATCCAAATGAATAGGAGAAGGAAAGAAAATACTGAAGGCTAAAGATTATTTCAAGGCTTTGGCTTGCATTTGAGTACTTCCTAAAGTTCAACACAATATTTCTGTATATTTTAAACAAATATGTGACATCCAAGTGAATAGGAGAAGGAAAGAAAATACTGAAGGCTAAAGATTATTTCAAGGCTTAAGACTATTTCTTGACTTTTCAAAATGTTTAGCAGAAGGTTAATTAGCATAGAAAATGTTGAAAGACTTGGGTTTTCATTCTTGTTTTCCAGCATATACATTATGTTCCTGTATTATAATATGTGGGATTGTAAAATATTATGCTTCATCAGACATAAAATGGAGAACTCAAAGACATGTATGGTTGGGCTTCAGTGTGAGAATAGGGATGTCAGTCTTCAGAGCATAGCTCCTTTCCCTTGTGGAAAGACAGTCAGGATTGTCCTGAGAATATACCCCAAGTTGCTCCCTTCTGTGCAGTAAAGGCTTGACTCAGCAGACCTGGGATGTTCAAACCCTGCACATTCCAAAGAAAGGTCTTGCCCTCGACTGGCTCCTGGGATATAACCTCTAAGGCCTCGGAATATCCTGCTTGACAAGAGTGTCTTTGTTTACCTGTGGCCTTGAACCATACCAGATAGTTTATACTAACAATGTGATTTATGGTGGGGCCATGTGGTATCAGTTTGACCTCTGGAGGTGCTGAAGACTGAGTAAGTGAGGTCAGCCACATGGGTGCTCCATGTCTGCATGACTGACACCCAATAAAACTCTGGACAATAAGGCTTGGTAAGCTTCTCTGGTTGGCAATATTCTATCCATGTTGTCACGCCGTGTTTTTGGGAGGATTAAGTGCTGCCCGTACTGTTCCACTGCGAGAGGACAACTGGAAGCTTGTGTCTGGTCTCTCCTGAACTCTGCCCTCTGTGCCTTTTACCTCCACTGATTATAATCTGTATCTTTTGTATCAACCATAACAGCGAGTATAACACATTTTCTGAGTTCTATGAGTCTTTGTAGTGCATCATTGAACCTGAGGATGATCATAGGGACAATCAACAATACCCCCCTTCCAGTGGGAGGAGCTGTCCTTACATTAACCTTTGCAGCTTGGCTTCCCAGCAACTCTTATAAACAGCTAGCTATTACCTACTCACAGACTGTTTGGCAACCAAATGTAGGCTGCTTTTATCTACTTACAAGACTATGCTCATGTTAGTGTCTTGAAAGGGAGGACAGGAGCCTAGAATCCCTTTTCTAGAGCAAGGCCCCATAGCTAATGTAACTGAGTCACAGCCCAAGTATGCTTTTGCAAGATGCTAAAACATTTGGAGACAATCATTGACTTTTACTGTTATGTAGTGTCTAGCTATGATGTTTCTTGCAGCCTCCTAAAGATGACAGCTTTCAAAAAATCATTAATCTGTCACGGGGAGAAGAAATGCATGACTTTTTCTGTGACCAGTGTATTATGTTTCTGTAGGGAGGTGTCAATCATTATTTGACTCATTAAAATCACCCTCAAAACAAATGTTGGTTTTCCTCAATATTGTCTCCACAAACTTGTATCAGACTTAGACTTTGATGCTGAGGAATTTAATATATCTGTCCTCTCTCTTTTGGAGAAAGAGGACAGATATATTAAAAGCAAACAACAAGGCTGACAAAACTTCACAGTTGACACTAGTGCACAGCCAGTGTTGAGAACCAAATTCTATATCGTCTGTCCCCAACATTTTAGCTATGCCAACCCTAGCTATGAGGTATGGTGGGCTTGTAGGATAACGAGGTGGGCCTACGTGGCTGGAGTGGAGGGAGAAGCTTGGAGGGCAAGAAACAGGTCCAGGAAGGCTGTAAAGACCAAGCTAATGAATGTGATCTTCACATGTCAGTTCAGGAAGCTTTCGATGGTCTTAGGATTCTACCCTCACTCAACTCTTTATTTCAGTTGCAAATACCTGCTGGTCATACTGCACATAATAGAGCCTCTCCCTTGCCAGTGCTTCTGTATTGCTTCTTCTCTCATTCAATCTACATCTCTCTGGTCCCTCAAACCCAACTCAATTTCAGTACCTTCCAGGAATATGACTGGCTTGCCTAGACTTGGTTACTCCAAAGACTCCTTAGTAATTCTGCACTCTTTTCACCCCAGAACTAAACTAAATTTTCATGGTGGATATATTCCTAAAAGTGGTCTGTGGAGCCAACGTTTGGTACCCCAGCACTTTGCCTTTTCCATATGCTTTCAATATAAAATTGTACATATATTTTTCTGGAAAACTTTGTAGCATCCAAATCCAATAAAATCATGTTTACCAACTCAGTAACCTTTTAGAGATTATATCTGAATGTTATTTGAGTCAAGTTTTTCCTGATGACATAATAATGCAAAAGTAAGTCTTAATATAAATGCAAAGTAGCTAAAGTTATTTTTAAAATTACACTGATTTAAAGGTTTAGAGAAAAAATTACTACAGTAGCTTATCTGAACGGAACTCATTGATATAAAAAATATCAAATGGCTTATGAAAACTGTAGGTGAAATGTATGTCCCTGTGGGTGCACAGATCTCCCCCCTGAATGCCTATCCCCCACCCTGGCATTTTGTAGGCACAGCTGGTTTTAAAAAATGAAAAAAGTAATGTGGGCTGAGGGAAGGGGCAGCACTGAAGTAAAAGCAAAGATGAGAATTTGAATTATCACTAAATGAACAATTGGTAACTTCTTGTGTTGCCATATTTTCTTCTCTGCTTTATCCTCATATTGTCACACAGTTAATAGGGAAAGAGCTGGGACTCCAACAGCAGTAGCTTCATATTCACGGCTCTTCCCAATTTACCACGACTGCCCTCAGGACTGTTCATTAATCTTTGAAAAATTTCTTTCTTATCTAGCAAGTTCCCAGCCCCCTCTACTCCTGCAGGTACCTCTAAACCAACAAGTCAGAAACGGAGCTCAGGCTGTCTTTGCCCCAAACTTGCTTCTGTTTTATGAGCTGGTTCCTAACACTGTCATCAGCTCATACTCCATACACGTACTTCGGGTCATGTTTGACTCTTCTCTCCTCCCTACTATGACATTCATTCACTCTCATAGATTCTGCTCTCATGCTGCCTGTCAATTCCTCCCCTCCCTGCCTTTCCTGCTGCTGCCACCCTCTCTCAAGTGCTCATTTTTTCTTGCTTGTGCAACTACAGTAGTTCCTAGCTGGTCTCTCAGCTTCCAGTTCCTCTCTTTCTTCCAATCTATTCTTTACAATAGAGAAATGGTATTTCTGTTCCTCTTAAACTTGCAGTATCCTTTCCCTGTCTGTACTTTGTAAAATTTTATCCATCCTATGAACACAGCCCCACATATCCTTTCTTCTTTCCCCGCCGTGGGAGAGTGATGACATCAATGGCCCCAATGAAATGCCTCCCTGTGTCTATGTCCTGTGTCCTGCTACTTGGTGGCTCCTTCCCAACCTGACACTGGGCTTAGTCTTTGACTTGCTTTGGTCAATGGGACAGTAACAAACTTGATGCAAGTACAAGCATGTGTCAACTGCTTTTTTCACCCCCCTTGATTCTTTGCATTATCTCTGAGGACAAATACCAGGGAATCCTGCTGGAAAATGAAACGCATGGAACAGAGCCAAATCAGCTCGGGTTACTCAGCTACGGTCACTCATGTCAGCATATGGTGACTCGCTTGATTCTTTGCATTATCTCTGAGGACAAATACCAGGGAATCCTGCTGGAAAATGAAACGCGTGGAACAGAGCCAAATCAGCTCGGGTTACTCAGCTACGGTCACTCATGTCAGCATATGGTGACTCAGCTATGACTCACTCATCCTGGACTGGCCATCCAACATTGGATTGCATAGGGGGAGAGGAGGAAATGCATTTTTCATAGCAATGGATAGCTAACCCTTAGACTCTATGACTCACTCATCCTGGACTGGCCATCCAACATTGGATTGCAGATAAATAATTGAGCCCAGCTGAGATCAGCAGAATCACTCAGCTAACCCTTAGACTTGTGAGAAATTAAATAAATGATTGATGCTTTGAGTCCAAGTTTGGAGGTGTTTTGTTATGCAACAATAGCTAACTGATACATGCACTATGCTTTTTCCTGAAATATTTCCACAGCACTTTGTACGCACTGTTATTATAGCATTTATTATGTCTGACTGTCTTGTAGGACTGAATCCCTTTAAGGCAGGGGCTGCATTTTTATATTCCCAGTATCTAGCACATAACCTAGCACACAGAAGTACCCAATACATGTTTACTTAATAGATTAAGTAATGCAAACGTACACTGACTTGTCCCTCTCCAATCTGTTACAAAGCAATTGAGACAATTTTTTTGTATGTGTTTGTTTTTTTTATTGTGCCATTCTTTTAGGTTGGCAAGAGCATCTGTTTCAGTCAAAAGTGTGTGCTTAGGGGCCGGCCCGGTGGCGCACTGGATAGTGCGCCGCTTGGGAAGCGCGGCGGCACTCCCGCCCGAGGGTTCGGATCCCACATATAGACCGGTTCCTGCTCACCGGCTGAGCGAGGCGCGGGAGCAACACCGAGGCTTGC
>NW_007728742.1:153860-170088 GCF_000696425.1 Galeopterus variegatus | reverse complement strand
GTGGGGGACCCTTTCCGGAACAGGAAAAAAAGAAAAAAAAAAAAAAAAAAAAAAAAAAAAAAAAAAAAAAGAAGTGAGTCAAGTGGGTGGAGATGGTGGGGAACTTAAGTGAATTGGGTTTGGCCCCTGGGCCAGCCCCTCCTTCCTCTGATTGTCATAATGTGGGAATGTGCGGAGGTAGCTAGATCACTGAATTTTTAAAGATAAACTGGAAATTCAGATTTAATTTAAATGTGAGTTTAGTTGTCAACAACTAATTCAAGAATATGGATTATTCTTGTGGCTATCAGTTTGCTTCCTCTAAGCTAAACAGAAACAATTTATGGATTTTCCAATTGTTCTTTCCTCACTATAGGAATTAGCCATTATTCCATTTTGACCTGTGACAGCTACCTCACAGGGTGTAATGGGAAATTACCTAAGGGACACTTGAAGCTAAGTTTCAAGCAAGCATCATCTGTTGAGCAGAAAATCTGTTTATATGAATGTCTTTGAATATATTTGTTTCCTGTAAGGTAATGCTTCCTGTAAAAATGCTGCAACTTGTGTTGCAAATGGCTAGGAAAACACTATCTTTTATAAGTGGGGGCCTATCTAGTGACACAGGGATTTCTCTGACTCAGCGGGACCCTCCTCACACAAATGGCTAAGGTCCAGGTAAAACAATGCCACAGTTCAGTGGCTTAAAGGACCTTGGAGAACCACATCTTACCCCAGAGAAAATATCTACCCATATTCTTTAAGGTAAATTGTGTTCATAGGTTGTTAAAGGTGAGCTTTGGGGTATAAATGTGTACAGTGTTGCCTTTGCCTGGTTCACATTGATATAATTGATCTGTTGGTACATAACCAAGGCCCTGTGTCCCCAGAGTGCCCTCTGGTTACCCTGGCCATCCTGATCACTCTCTTGGACTCTTCAGACCTCTCCCAAGATCCAGACACTAAAGGGTTAATGCCTGTCTTTGCACTGCTAAGGGCAGAACCTGTTCTCATGGCCAGTGCCCAAGCCATCCCAGTTTTAAATATCCTGTGGTCTAATTGTCATTTTAGAACATTTGCCTCAGAATGTCAGGACTTCACGAAAAGCAACATGGTTCGCACATTATGATGTTTTATTTTACTGCTTTCCTTTTGGTGATGATGGGCTAAAGTAGAGGCTGACATGAGTGGGAACATACAGCTCAAGGAACACAACTCTTATTTTACTAAAAAGCCAGAGGTCCTTTGTTCCAGTCCCAATATGTAGTAGATGCCCTGAAGCATATTTCATGGGTTTCATCGTACGGTTTTTTATTATTGGAAAATTTCGACTGGCTAATTTTAAAACAGATATTTTTCCTCTGCAGATATGTAGGCTCTACACACACACTGTGCGGTAGCTGTGAAACAGTTGGAGAATTCCCCATGTTTAGTGACCTCAAAGTCACACTTCAAGCTGTGCAGTGGTCTCTTGCTAGTACAATAAAATATATATGTCATGACTGGCTGCAGAGTCAGGAGCGGGTATTTTAGTGTCTTAATAATCTGGCTCCATTAATTTTGGTGGTTGCTATACATGTTTCTATTTTTGTTTCCAGTTAGAACCATCAAGAAAGGAGGCAACCAGATTTCTGCAGATGCTTTTGTAAAAATGTCATTTGCAAAATCAGATGTCTAAGAAACTGATCACAATTTCACAGCTACACACGCCGTCACGTGCTTTCCCTTAAATGACTGCCCGAGAGCCTGGGCAGAGAGCAAGGACGAAGCAGGAAATGAGGGAGAAAATAATGAGGATGCATAGCTTGGATTTCACAAACAAGCCTCTTCTCTGCTTCCTCCTGTTGCAGCCACCAAGGCAGCAGCAGTGGCCTCTGACCTTAGCCACCAGGGTCTCCCCAGGTAACGAGAAGCCACATGTCAGCAGAGAGAGGAACGGGGCCAACAGAACAGAGACCACTCCTCTTTCCGGTAAACATCAAAATACTCATCAGGGAAACGCAAATTAGAACTACATTGAGATACCACCTCACCCCAGTTAGACTGGCTATAATCAAAGACGTGAATAACAAATGCTGGCGAGGGTGTGGAGAGAAGGGAACTCTCCTGCACTGTTGGTGGGACTGTAAATTAGTACAATCACTATGGAAAACAGTACGGAGGCTTCTCAAACAACTACAGATAGATCTTCCATACCATCCAGCAATTCCACTTCTGGGTGTATACCCAGAGGAGTGGAAATCATCACGTTGAAGGGATACCTGCACTCCCATGTTCATCACAGCTCTGTTCACAATAGCCAAGACATGGAACCAACCTAAATGTCCATTGATGGATGATTGGATAAGGAACCTGTGGTATATATAAACCGTGGAATACTACTCTGCCATTAAAAAGAATGAAATACTCCCATTTGCAACAACATGGCTGAGCATGGAGAAACTTACATTGAGTGAAATAAGCAAAGCTCAGAGGGATAAATACTATCTGCACTCACTCATATGTGGGAGCTAAGAGAGAAAGAAGGAAGGGAAGAAAGACCACAGTAGTGTGTTGGTCTTGCAGAGGGAGAAAACATTCCTTGGGCTACAATGTGGAGTGGGGAGGGGGGAATGGGGACAGGGAAGGACGTGGGGATAACTGGATGGGGGTCATGGGGTACAAAAGCAATTTCTGGTAATGGGTATGCTGCCTGTAAGAATCTGGCCCTCACATAATGCCACGAGGGGTGACAATCAGCTTTGTATCTCATGAATATTCATAATAAAATAAAAATTTTTTTAAAAAGTCACATACTGTAGATTGGAGACTCTGAGTGGTTGAATTGTGTTCCCCAAAAAGATATCTTGAAATTCTAACCTCCAGGACCTGAGAATGTGACCTTATTTGAAAATAGGGTCATTGGAGATGTGATTAGTTAGGTGAAGATGAGGTTGTGCTAGAGTGGAGTGGGCCTTTGGTTCAATATGATGGTGTCTTTATAAGAAGAGAAGAGACACAGACACACAAGGAAGAGGCTACATGATGATGGAGGCAGAGATCAGAGGGATGCATCTACAAGCCAAGTAATGACAAGGACTTCAGCAGACCACCAGAAGCTAGGAAGAGCCAATGAAGGATTCGCTCCTACAGGATTCAGAAGGAGCATAGCTCTGCTGGCACTTTGCTTCTGAACTTCTAAGAATCTCCAGAACTGTGAGACAATAAATTCCTGGTGTTTTAAGCCACCCAGTTTGTGCACCCTAAGACACTAATACAGAGGCTATGCCTCAAATAATGTGACATAAAGCAACATTTTGTATTTAAGGATCTGTTATATCTTAGAGTGCTACAAATGTCTGAATTTGGGGAATAAAATCTGCTGACTCACTCTGATGATGATACTGTCCCACCTCTAGAACTTACATTAGGAGGGCACAAGAGCTCAGAGACTGAGGACATGAACTTTGGGGTCATGCTCGGGCTCAGTCACTGAGAGACTGTGTGATATTGTGAACGTTACTTACTTTATTTACTTTTTGAGTTCCTCATCTTGCGAAATGGGGATAATAGTAGTGTCTACCTTGCAGAGTGGTTCTAAGGATTGAGTGAGGAAAAGCATTAATTCTTGTTCATTCAACAGCTATTTACAGAGTCATGGTATATGCTGCACTTGTAGCCAAGAAGGAAAAATAAACAACAACAACAAAAAGCCAAGATAATTACAAACTCTGACAAAAACTCAGGAGGAGACCAGCAGGGTCTTGCAATAGAGAGAGACTCAATAGGTGAAATTTGAGCAGAAATTTGAAGCAGAAGCAGCATCGTATATTCACAGCATGTGTTTTGGTAAGGGATAGATGGCTATAGTAGTTTTCTATTGCTGCCATAACAAATTGCCACAAACTTAGTTGCCTAAAACAACACCCATTTATTATCTTATACTTTCTGTGCATCAGAAGTCTTGGAACAGCTGGGTTCTCTGCTTAGGGTCTCCCAAGGCTGAAATCAAGATGTTGGTCGGGCTACAGTTCCCATCTGGGGCTGGGGGTCCTCAATAGTTGTTGGCAGAATTCATTTCTTTTTCATGCTACCCGTGCAGCCCCTCCATCTGCAAGCCAGCAACAGCAAAAGAAATCCTTCTCAGATTTTGAATCTCTCTGATTTCCTTACCTTCCTCTGCTTTTGAGGGCTCCTGTGGTTGGTTATATTGGAGCCTCCAGGATCCTCTCCCTGTTTTAAAGTCAATTCATTAGACCCTTAAACATATTTCACTGTAACACACTCACAGGAGTGAGACCTCATCCGATTCACGGTTTCGGGGACTGGGGCATGGAATTTTCTTGACAGCCTTAATTCTGCCTACTACGTGCTATGATGACTATGGAGAGGGATCTATGAAGCAGGGCCTATGGGTCGTGGTAAAGATTTTGGATTTTAATTTAGTGGCAATAATTATAGCAATTACTATTATCATGAAATGACTATGTATAACATCTATTTATTAGCACTAAGCACTCTGCCTACATCATAAACATAATCTCATCTGATCCTCCTAATAGCCCTTTTAGAGAAGTTCCACTATACTCAGTTTGCAGATGAGGACATTGAAGCTCAAAAGTTCAAGCAACTTACTCAAGACCACACATCTCCTGGCAAATTCATATTTAAACCCAGATCTGTCTGGTTCCAAATTCCATTAACATTTTTATTTTAAATCTCCCTTATTTAGACATGCTTAAAGATATATTTTTTTTAGAGGTTTCAAAAGGGACTTTTCTGTTATTATGGGCGAAAACATTATTGCATCTAAACAGGTGTTTTTCTGTTTGACTTTTATCCATGACTAGGGAAAACTCAGTAATACCAATTATCAGGTCATAGACCAGATCTTGAGCAGATAAGTCACCTCCTTATGAAATAGAGTTTTAAAGACTCACTGGAGCTCAAAGGAAAGAGTCCAAACTTGCCCAGTTTTTGATATAATTTTCTCAATATTTAGTTGGTGAATTTTAATTTTCATGGGACCACCACGTTTCTGAACACTGTCTCCTGGTTTGCCTTTAGAAATACCTTGATTTTTATTGAGGGTGTTGAGCTTTGAAATTTTCCAAAGTTGACAGGAACCACACACCAAGAAAGCAGTGTTTAATAATGTGGTCATAGCATCCACATTCTAATCTTTAAAGATCTCATTAATTATCTATATTTTTGATGACAGAAACTTACCTATTTCTATGAATTGTTTCATAATAGCTAGACAGAACCTTCTAGTCCAGGTGATTATAGAGATGCACATTTTTATGTGAGGCCAAAAAATGCCACCTGCACTTATCCCATTTGCCCACCCACTCACCTCTTGGTCCACCCTGCCAAGGATAAAGTTCTAGAGATCTGACTACATGCTGGGGAGAAGTAACTATAAATGCCACCTGCACTTATCCCATTTGCCCACCCACTCACCTCTAGGTCCACCCTGCCAAGGATAAAGTTCTAGAGATCTGACTACATGCTGGGGAGAAGTAACTATTCCCATATTAGTCTTTGCTCCCACCAGCTGCCTACACACAGTGCTCCCGGTGTTTAAAGATTTCGTAGGCAGGAGATATAGAGGACTATAATTGTAGAGCCCACATCCAGAGGGTAGACAAACCTTTTCCAAGTGCCTGAGGGGAAGATGGATTCTGCTCTTTTCTAGGAAAGCAGGAAGAAGCAGGAAGAAGTATTGTAGGGGAGAAGGGAATAGGGAACAGCATGTCCCACTGACTGGGGCTGCCTGGTATACTTTCCAGAAATGGTCATGCCCCAGTCCCCAGGCAGCTGCCGATTCAGGGTAACTCATCATTAGTTTATATTTCAGTGCCCATTGGGTGCTGCTTCCCTGTGCTCACTGTAGCTCCAGAAACACTTGCTTGGGAAACCCAGGGCTCCAGGAAAGAATAAGAAATGAGCATGTATTCACATTGCCAAAATCCATTTCTTTGCAGCTGCAGTACGGAAACAGATATCAACACATTTAAGACATGCAGGAGGGGAAAAGAATTCCACCCAGAATGAAACTTTCTTTGCCAAGATTCTTGCTAGTCTTTCCTATACAGGGGGTAGGAAGCATTCCCAGAAAGAGAGTGCCAAATGAAGTTACAACAAACTAAAAAAAGGCAATTCACGAGGGAGCAAGATCTTCAATAAATGAAGAAGTGTAAATGGTAATATTGCAGCAAATTAGCTCCTAGAGAAGCCCTTAGGCAGAACTCTAAGCCATTATAATTAAGGATTTGGAAAATATCAGTATTTAATTAGAGCCTCTTTTCTTGGTGAAATGCTGTTGTTTTGCTGTAACTTCAGGTGTAAACAACTAAACATACCCGTTTCAAAAATGTGTTTTGGTGCAAGCCTAGAATCAGTCCTAATGTTAATTTGCTTATTGTGGCTTCCTTGCAGATTTTTGTTTGTTTCTGATCAGAGCTAAATTTTAAGAGCAATTTATCTTCAGTTCCCAAATGCAGCCACATTCTGTCCCCAGGCTGTTATGGATACTTATTTGCAAACACTGGGGGAACATCCCATAATTCAGCCCAACTCCATAAACCTACAAACTCACCCCTAATTTAACGAGCACAGTTCCTCTAATATGTAGTGTATATTCCTGTGTTGTTGTAGACAAGGAGTTTTCAAATCCATTTCCAATGTAATCAAATATCTTGACAATAGGAATATGTTTCATCTTTATCCCTTAACAATAGCAAACATGTTAGAAATTGATTTGTGCCACCTGAAATCTTGATTTTCAAAAAACAGCAATCACACAGGGAATATCTAGGGCTTGCCTCACGATCAGTCTTAACCCCCACTTTTTGCACCTGTAATTCCTGACAACCGACAAGCCTTTATTCCTTTGCCTATATAGGGATGCCTGTAACTCAAAATGTTTTCCTGCTGTGATGGAGAAGATGAGGCATCATCAGGACTAACACTACAATTTAACGCTTCAGAGAAGCAATGTATATCATTACTCCCTCTGTAGCCAAGCACACTAATTAATATGTATTGTACCTGTCAAGCCAGTAGCCACAGCCAATCCATTTCTGTGGCAGTTCAATGGGAGACTGGACACCATATTTCTCTTTGGCAGACATGTTTGGGTCATCAGCAGAGACAGAAGTCCTTTTCCCCAGTGAGACATTATGAACTCTCGCCTTTCTCTTATGAAATTAAACCATTCATTCTATTCGTGTTAATTTTTATCCTTGTTGGAAATCGTTATAAAAAAAATAAGGGTGGGGGGCGGGAGACAGGGTGGAGAAAGGATGAGATACAACTTCATGTCAGAGTCAGCTGTCTAAGGTATTTATTAGAATGAGTGCTTCAGGAACCCATGACCTTTGCTTTTTATCAGACGTCCCTTAAAGGTTACAGACATGTGAGAGAAAAGATGGTTATAAATCCTCATGAAGTTTAATCAAAAGTGGCAGACCACCTGGCAGTAAACAAGTTATTAAAACTATTTGGCTTAAAACTTTGTTCAGCATTGTCAACAGAAGTCCATTATCAACAGGTAGCTGGCAATGGAATTAATTAAGTGAGAGTGAAATAATAAATGAATTCTGATATCGCCCCTACAGCAAGGAATTTGGCACTTGGAGTGGAGGAGTTTATATGGATGCTGTGAATCATTCTATAGTGCATCCGAGTGAGCCCAGCACGGCTGTGGAACTGCATTTACTAAAAAATTTAATTAGGAGAACATGTAAACTGTACTGGAGAAAAGTAGGGCACCAAATGCTGCTTTATTTGGTTTATTTTCCTTTTTTTTTGTTGTTAATTCTATCAGGAGCACCTGTGTCATTAGAAACTGCATGACCCAAACTGCCAAGCTTTTGATTAACAGGAGGAATACACGTGGACTTTTCACTGAAGATTATCTAGGCCATTATATTTTTACTTTGAAACAATTGCTGCTCCCTTGAGGATGATAGTATTGAGAAAGATAATATTAACGACAGTAATAACAAAGCAACAATAGCAATAAGAATAGAAGAGCCTGCATATTCCGAGCTTGTACGAGGCCCCAGGTACTAGGTGCTTTACATACATTACCTCATTTAACTCTTACAACTCTTTGAGGTAGGAATTATTAGTTCCATTAAACAGATGAGGAATTGAGGTATGGAGGATTTTGTAACCGGTGTCTCCCAGGCAGAGTCTGTTAAACTCCAAAGCTGTTTTCCTAACGACTCCCATTTCTCTAGGACGTAGGCTTCTTTGGAGGGCAGTGCATGGGACTGTGAGAAGGATTCATTTATATGAGCTGTCGGCGTGTCTACAGTCTCCCTGTTGCTTTTCCCCTGGCTCCTGCTTGGGTCATCATTTCACATTGGTTGTGTTCTTCATGTGCTGAGCTCTTACAATCAATTCTAATTCCTTTCTATTTAGATTGTCCCCATCTTCTTTTCAGGGCCCCTGATGGCTCCCTGGCTGTCTTCACTACCGCTCATTGGTGGTGAAGTCACACTGCTCTGACCAGCCCTCAGTCCCCCATGTGAGTCCATGGGAGGATTCCGTTCTCTCATTTGATTTCTTTCTCACTTACTGGTAGGTCTGGCACGTGTGTCCAGCTGATGTCTGCAACGTCATTAACTCTCCCTTTTACAGAGCGTTACTGTAGCACGTTCAACCATAACCACCTTAAGGTGTGTGTTTGTGGGCTTACCACTGCTACAGACTTCAGAGGTCAATTTATGGTTTTTAATTTTTTTCGAGGGGAGAGTCAATGATGACTTATCAGAAGTTGATAGTGCCCTAGTTTGAGAGTAGGTTCTTAAAACTGGGTCCAATGCCAAGAAGACTGTACAGCATAGCAGTTAAGATTATTGGGATTTAGAATTAGGCAGAACTTTCCACTACTGGGCTGGCCAGCCACTAATATCTCAGGCTTGGTGTCCTCACTGTAAGTGGGATGCTTATTCCTCCTTCCCAGTGTTGTCATAAAGACAAAATGAGATGGCACGCACAAGACCCTTAGCACAGGAGCAGCGCGTAGTGAGACCTCAGTATTATTAGAAGTTCTGCACGTGGTTTACAAAGGGTGGTCTTCAGAGCAGGAGCAGCAGCATCACCCGGGAACACGGTAGAAATGCAAATTCCTGGGCCCATCTCGACTCACTGAATCAAAAGTTCTGGGGGCGGGTCCTGGTCAGATGCATTTAACAAACCCTCAGGTGATTGTGATGCTCTGATGTCTGGGAACCACTAGTCCACGTGCCAGTGTTTCTCATTGCTGCACATCTATTTTCCCCTTCATCCTCCCACTTCTGGATAATGATTTCGGCGGCTTGCCCACCCTCTTTTTCCCCTTCACTCTTGCACTCTTGGTGTTTCAGGTAGAGAATTCAGCTGGCCTCCCTATCCAAAGTAAAATTTCTACTGAGAAACTGCTCCAGTACTGGCTCACCTGTTTTTCTAATGCCTCCTGCTTCCCCATGTTGTCCTAGAGAAAATTGTAGGATCCTCTGGGTAGGGGCTAATTCTATGCTCTGTGGATTGTCTGCCTCACTTTTTACTCCTAATGATTACTCCTAATAATAATAATCACTGAAAGCTTTGACTTGATTACTGCTTCAGACAGAATCCCTTCAATTTTTCTTTCCTTTTCTGAGCTCTGACAAACGACTATTACCATGTTAAATCATTCACCTGTGTAAAGCAAAGATTTTTATTTATGTCTCTGATGTTTGTTCTTTAATATCTTTAGAAAGACATAAAATTTGTATTAAATTCTAAACGGGGACTTGCACTCTAAGCAAGGATTGGTGGTGTTTTTCCTTTGACTTGTTTGCCACATTTAATTCAACCCTGGAAGGCTGGTGCACGCATCATTTCCTTCTCATCTCGGTTTCACTGTTGAGTGAAGTGTTTTGAATTAATTTTGTTAAATTATTAATAGCTCATGATCAGAAAAAAATTCCAGCATTGGAGTTTATGTTTCATCTTGTGCTGTGCAGTAATGTGATAGATTTCATGCATGCAAATGACCATGCTTCTAGTGGTTAGAGGCAATGTTGGCTCTGGCCTGTCCAGGTTGAATTCTCGTGAAGACCAAATTTAGTAATGGAGTAGATATTTTGGTTTTAATAAAATCAGTGCAGTTTCCTGGAAATCAAATGCTTAGAGTAAGAGCATGGGTTGGGTCATTCATTTATTCAACAGAAATTTGCTAGGCACTCTGTTAGGCACTGGGAATATAACAGGGTGTAAAAGGAGACACAGGGCTTGTCTCCATGGAGCTTACAGTCTAGAATCAAAGAATCACCAGAATAAATGTAAAATGACTGTGATAACTCTTGCAAAAGGCAGGAGACAGTTATGAAAGTGTGAGCCATATGACAGAGAAACTGACCTAGTCTTCCCTGAGAAGTGGTGTTTGCCCTGAGGTGAGGCAGGAATATGAATTAACTCACGTAAGGGGTGGGGTGGATGGGAAAGAGCATTTCAAACAAAAAAGAACGACATGTGCAAATGCCCTGTGGTAGGAGTGAGCATGGCACCTAAAGGGGGGGAGCCGAGAAAAAGTCAGTGTGGCTGGAGGTCAGGGATCAATGGAGAGTCACTGAGGAGTTTAAAGCAGGGGAAGATGCAGATAGATTTAGGTTTTGGCAAGATTACTTTGGTTGCAGTCTGGCGTGAGAATTGTCTGGGGACCAGATGGATGTGGGCAGACTAGCCAGCAGGCTATTTCAGAAGAGATAGTACAGAGGGGCTGGATTAGGATGGAAGCAGTAGAGAGGAAGAGGACAAATGAATGTAAAGATAGCAACAACCTAAAAATGACAGGGGGGTGATAGGTAAGGTACAGAGAGGTGATCCTCAGATTCTGGTGTATGTGGGGGTACTATTCGTCGAGCTGAGGGAAACCTGGGAGAAAACCATGCTCTTACCCTAAGCATTTGATTTTCAGGAAACTGCCCTGATTTTATTAAAACTAAAGTATCTCCTCCATTATCAAATTTGGTCTTCACGAGAATTAATCGTGGATAGGCCCGAGCCAACATTTCCCCTAACCACTAGACGCATGGTCATTTGCATGTGTGAAATCTACCACATTATTGCACAGCGCATGATGAAACGTAAACTCCACTGCACAGCTTGAGTAAATTTCTTTATCTCCCTAAGTTTTATTTTCTTTATAAGATGAGCATAGCTACTTCACAGATATGTGTTTAAAGAGAAATGTAAGACAAAAGCCTAGAGAGATACCTGACCCAGAGTAAAGATTAATACATAATTATTCAATCAATAAATAAATGATGGATTTTAAGCAAGAAAATGATGAAGAGATATGCACTTTAGCAAAATGACTGTGTAAGTATAAATATATACACATATAAATATGTATAAATGTCTATATGAATGGCTTTATAATTGGATGAATGACCACAAAGATTGCTCATTTGTCATCTTGGAAGGGGGTTTCTAACAGTGTGCCATAAGACTCTGTCCTCTGCACTAAGTGGTTTAACTTTTCAATTGATGTGTTTGATGAGGACATAACAACAATTTTATGAAATGTATGAATGATAAGATGATATGAACCTGGAAATAATTGTATATAGAACCCAAGGGTTTCTAACAGTGTGCCATAAGGCTCTGTCCTCTGCACTAAGTGGTTTAACTTTTCAATTGATGTGTTTGATGAGGACATAACAACAGTTTTATGAAATGTATGAATGATAAGATGATATGAACCTGGAAATAATTGTATATAGAACCCATGACATAATAAAGACTGAACAACAACAACAAAAAAACCAACAATTAATGGTCTGAATATAATCAGATGAAAATTTAATAAATGTAACGACAAAATTCTACTCTTGAGTCTAACAAACCACCTGCGTAGATTCATGACAGAATGATTCATGTGGCTTCCTGTAAGAGATTTAGGGTTTAAATGGACAGTGAATTCAATACCAAGCCATGGTGAGAGACAGTTACCAAAAAAGCTGTGGCAGATACTGTTGTAATCAACACAATCCCCGTTTTTCTCTTCTTTTTGGGCACACATCTAGGGCTACATTTCCCAGCCTCACCTGTGACTGTTTTTTGTCTATGAAACATGAAAAGAAGTGATGTGGGTCACCTCTGGGCCAAGGTCATTAAGAGCCCTAGGCCTTCTCCACATGTTCACTTGACTTAGGGCTGGATCCAGTGGGGGGCTCTGAGGCTGTAGGAGGTGCCAAAGTCTGGGTCCGAGAAAGACTGTGTGGAGCAGAGCCCCTCCCCCACCCTTGCCTCTTGAACCTGTGACCTCATGTCAACTGAGAAGTGAGCAAGAAACAAACCATTAATGGTTTAAGCCATGGACATTTTGGGATTGTTACTACAGTGACCACTTATTATTCCTGACTAAAAGTAATAATCAAAAATAAAAACAAAACAGAACTGCTGTAGTCTTCAGTTAAACTAATAGAGTATGGCATCCAGATTAATGGAAAATGCTAATCTGGAAGACACTCATCCAGGAAGATGCTAAATGATTTGACCAAGTTCTTGTAGTCTCTTAACAGAGGTGTAGACCCCATCTATGGCATAATGTTTGTTCTTGGCTTCATACAAGAAGACATGGACACACTGGGGGAGTTCTTGATATATAGTAGGCACTCAAATGAATAAATATTGACATGTATACATTCAGTGGAATTGCCACAAGAAGAGATGGTAACCTGCAAATCTATGTCCTATTAAGGGTGTTTGGAGGAGCTGGGATTGTTTAGCTGGGAGAAAAGGAGACAGGATGGGTATCACCAACCATTTCAAGAACTATTTTGTAGAAGAAGGATTGGTTCAATTCTCTGAGATCCCACAAGGTGGAACTGGGATAAACAGGTTGAAGTTACAGTAAGACATTTTTGTTCATTATATGACATTGGGACACATGGAAATCCCTCATCAGTCAGAGGTGTCCAAAGGAGAAACAGCGCCTCACAGCATTGTAAGTGTTTATGCAAATAGTGACTGCCAGCTGGGGATAATATGGGGGGGGGAGGTGAGCATTGGGTGGACTGGTGGATAAGATGCCCCTAAATGTCCCTTATAGCCCTGAGATTCTATGCTTACATGTTTCTATCTTACACCTCATCTAGAAATAGTGTCAACAAAGGCATTAAACACAGAGTCCTGTGGTGGGTCACACATGACCTGTCTATAGTGGAAGGAAAATTGACTTCCATCTTTCAAATAACAGTCGCTGTTCTGTTCCTTACAGAGCAGGGATCTCCAGGTTGCTAAATGTGACTCTGTCTGATAATTTTCTATCACGGAAACAATATCTACAGGAGGGCTTTGTTTTTTAAGGGGTCCTAAACCACTGTAGAGTATTTTTTTATTGAAGCTTGGATGATTTGAAATCTATTGCCACATCAAGTTGTGTTATACTGAGTACCCACAAAATGCCAGAAGCTCTGTAGATTACAGATGCCTTTGAGAAGTTTCCATTCCAAACCTTCATCTCTGCCACCGAAGTCAAGGACGACCTGTGAGCCCAGCTCTGTGTACACCATAGCTTCTAGGAAATGCTTAACATCTCCTTGTGTGTGTTCCCATTTGGAAAACAGAGGCACCACAACTGGTTTTCTGAGAGGGATATTGTAAAGATAAAAGAAGCATGTGTAAAATTGCTTTGAGTTTTTAGAAAAAAAATAAAAATAAAAGAAACCATGAATAGTAGAGCCAAAGTTTACGTCAGCTCTTCCTTCAAGGAAACAGAGTCAGGACAGGCCTGGTTCTTTCATAGGCTCTGCATCCTGCTCATCAAAGTCTTTGATTATGAAGTTAATATGGAAGTCCTAAAATGTCTAGGATTCTCTTTTTCACTATGCTACTATGTGAAAATCAGAGTTCATTACTAAAAAACAGTTATTTGTCTGAGGGTGAGTTGGTTGGATGGCTGGTATTTAATAAAACTGATATAAGGGCAAAATTAAGAACTTTAAGAGAGACAGAAGCAGGGGAATAAAGAGCGTGTCGTGTCTTTCTCTAAGAAAGGATGCACATTTAAAAAAAGATGTGTGCTGAAGTTTGATGAGGTTTTGGGGAAATATTTAGATAATTTCCATGGAGCCCCTGATATTCCAAGGGGCTGCTAATCCCTCTGAAACTTTTAATACCTTAATATGTTCTGCAAATAGTTTCTGAGTAAACACTAGGAGTGAATACGTTGAATTTTAAAGTGCATTCTTCATTTTGTTCACAGTTGTCATGCATTCCATCTCAAATACCACTCTGGCAGAAAAAGCCCTAATTTGAGAAAAACACCAGATAGTTCCACCTGATATAATGGAACCAGCAGGACTGGAGGCTCTCCACGGTCTCCTCATTTGCTCTGCTAACAAAGGCTTTGCTTCTCTTCAGGAAACACAGTCCCCCAGAATGTGTCAGGTTCTTTGCAGGGCATGAGGGACACAAAGGAATGTATGACACGGATTCCCTGCCTCAGGGGAGCTCACAGTCTACAGCAACCAAGAGAAGATTTATCTGATGCCCTAATTTTGGGCTTAGAATATATTTGAGGTTAGATTAACCGGGAACATCCTGTGAACAGTTACTTAGCTTTAATTATCCACTTCTTGAATCTTTCTCTTTCTTGAAGATATTCACTCGGGCTGTGAATCCCACAGTTTTTCATGTCGCCTATTTAGGCACAGAAAAAAACACCAAGTCCAAAGGATGGGCCTTATCCATGTTGCTTAGTGAGGTGCTCTGTGTCTTGGGCTTATTTAATGAATTGTTTTCCACCTCTGGATGCTCCCTCCACACTAGGGAACATTTGCAGGTGCTAAGGACTGAATCGTGTCACCCCAGAATTCGTTTGTTGAAGTCTGAATATGACTGTGTTTGGAGATAGAGTGTTTAAAGAGGTAATTACGGTTAAATGAGGTCATATGGGTGAGCCCTCCTCCAATATGACTGGTGTCTTTATAGAAGAGACACCAGGGATCCATGTACTCAGAGAAAAGGCCATGTGAGGACACAGTGAGAAGATGGCCATCTACAAGCCAAAGAGAGAGGCTTCAGGAGAAAACAAATCTGCCGACACCTTGATTTTGGACTTCTAGCCTCTAGAACTGTGAGAAAGTAAATTTCTGTTGTTTAAGGCACCCGGTCTGTGCTACTTTGTTACAGCTGCCTGAGCAGACCAATACAGCAGCTGTTTATCATAATGCTTGATTTTTGGTAAAGTTGCCAAATTGAGCTGTTATTCCCAAATTTTCCTCCAGATTCTGCACACCGTGCCTCCTGGGTCCCAACCATTCTTTAATTCCTTTATGATCAAAATTCTTTAATTTTTTCCCCCAAACTTGTCATATGATTTGAAAAATTTTAAGGCCAGAGAAAATCCATTTTTCTATTTGGTCCTTGCAAATAGCAAGTGTAAGAAAAGTCTTGATTGTCACGTTGTTCTCTCCCCAGGGGACAGGGGTGGAGAGCTTGGATGAGATGTAATGCTGAGTCCCCACGCTGATGTTCAAGTCTTATAAAGTACCAAAGAAAGTGCACTAATGAGATCTAGTGGTTTGTCCCTGTCCATCTGCATTGGGACAGTATTGAGTTAACCTCTCAAAATCAGACGCATTGGAAATATACCTTCTGGAATTTCGTAAAGACAGGCATATTCTAAGGCAGAAACGCTAATAGGAGTTTAAATTAAATAAATGACATGAAATTACATTTCTTAAGGAGAGAAATAACACTCAGGAACATTAGATGATTTAATTATGCCTGAAAGAGCTTTTTGAGCTAAAAATGCAGCAAAAGCAAAGTGGGCCAGGATATAAGATTGAGAGAGTAGCCATAAAAAATCTTGAAACCAAAGTATGCAAAGTCTGTAACCACCCACGGCCATATCGAGGGCAATGAGGACCTTCCATTAACATTCATTTTGCTTTTTCTAGGACAAGGAGATGGAAGAACAAAACAGTAATTTTGTGTATTATTGAGGCTTAACAATCCCTAGTGGAAAGAAACACTTTGGGTCTTAAGACTTTTTCACTTAACAGTTCTCAAATATATTAATATTTATCTTAACATATACTGTTAAAATTAATCAATAGGTATTCTAGTTTCCTTCAAGTCACAAATATAAGAAATGCCCATTGTCACAACCAACACATTATTGATATGGTAGTAAATATTTTTTTCATTAATGCCTGAAAGATTATACACACACGCATATTAAGAAATATATATATATATATATATATATATATATATATAT
>NW_007728742.1:147254-153577 GCF_000696425.1 Galeopterus variegatus | reverse complement strand
TATATATAAATTGTGATACTCCATCTATACCAGTAACTTACTATGTTCCGACTTTGTTTGGGGAAAGGTCATGTGTATATTTACCTGCAAATGTTTTTCTCGTTGAACCAGTATAAAGAATGGACTCTGGTTTAAATGGATTCTTTCACCACCTCTGTCCTCAGTTTTCAGTTGTAAACTTTAAGCAGAATATGAAATGGTCCATGCAGAAAGGGATGCGAACTCCCCCTGACTGAACAGTTCCTGGGATGGTGTGAATCTTCTTTTATGGTGCCAATTAGTATCTGACTTGTCTTTTTGCCATGCGATGAATTAAAAATGCATGATTTGGATGCTGGAAAGCTCACCCGTTTCTGGATGGAATCCCCTGGACAGTGCCCTTCTTCCAGTTGATCTTTTTACCCTCCTGTGTTGGCAAGTACCAACTCTATCGCCCACTGCTCACATCTTTTCCTAACAGATGGTTCTTTTTACTAGTCAAGATCCAATCTGGTGATTTACTTTAATATGCTTTGGCCTAAAGAATACCCATGACAGACAGCTAGCACAGCCTACTGAAGCAAAATTTTGCAAAGAAAAAGTTAAGCAGATGCCTGCTATGTGGACTGGGTTCTGTTTTATGCACCCCCATAAATCAGAATATTTGTCAACAACAATTAAAATGTAGTTTCCCTGGTAATACACATTACAGGGAGGAACAAATCAAGTTTCATTTATTCTGTTAGAAACCAAAGGCGAGAGCTTCATATTATTTTGTGGATAATCTCTGAGGAGTAAACTAAGCACAATTACATTCTTGATTTTAATTAAAACTCTGGGTACCTTTCAAGTTCTGTTAGGGAGATGTCCTGGGTCTGCTTAGCTGAGGTCTGCGCTGTGAAGTTAATTTGACACATGACATATTTTTCATGAGGTAACTGTCACAGGAAACCTTTTGTAGGAGTAGCCTCTCCAGGGCCTGTGGGGCCACAAAAAGTAATGACTTTTCCTGAAGCAGCAACTTCACCAGAAAGTACATCTGCATAACAGTCCCTGAAGCCCTCCCAATAATGTCATTAAGCTGGAAAAATCAAAGGAAAAGGAGCCTAAAAGATGCTGTTAAGAATGTTTCATTACTCACTGTCCACAGGACAACCATAGAATTGAGCCGTGGAATCATTTTGAATCACAATAAAAGTGAAACCACCCCCAACTACCTGAAAGAGTGATGGAGACAGAGACTGTGAGCCATGAGCTGACGCCATGGCCCCAGGGAGGAACCTGTGCAAGGCCTGTGTTCCTGCTTCTGTCTGTGGGGACCTTATTCCGCAGGAGTGTGCAGAGTTTCTGCTCTTAACCACTGGTTTTTATGTTACTTGATCAGAGGCTGGCTTGTAATTTGCTAATTTCTAGTTGGCCTGTGTGTTTTCTGCATCGTAAGTACAAAGTAGGCCAGAATTTGGCCACAGTATTCACTTTACAGGTAATATATTGTCTTGATTTTCTAGAATGTCACAGAAGTCTGCATTTTGGCTGAAAGGTGTTTCACTTATTTCTGTGAAGTAATGAGCGGAACTGTGTTGCGGATGCTGACAGTGCAAGCTGTGTTGTCTGGGGGAGGGGGTCGGACTGTCTCAAAGGAGGGCTTGCTCACATGGCCCCTCTTTCTGATCTAACCTAACCACCTATCCTAACCACCAATCCTAACCACCTACCCTAACCAGGATTTTCCTGTAACTGAATCTGAAAAGTATATGCTCTTCCAGGGCATTTCTGCAAGTTCTAGGAAACCTGGGTGTGTCTTTGTAGACACTCTCATCCAGCTGGTCTGTTAATTCACAGGCGGTGGGGTTAGAGAAGGAAAAGGGAATGACGAGCCTTTCTGGGTCTCTCCAGCCACACATTATCATTGCCACCTTTGACTCTGAAGGGCACTTGATTTATGCTTCCATGTAGGGACTTTTCACTTCTAAGTAAGTATTACTCCATGCAACACAACTTCGTAAAATCTGAAGTGGTAACATTGATGGAGCAGAACCTTTGCACAATGTCACTGTATCCTCGTGGCACTCCTAGGAGACAAAGTTTATTATTAACCTTGTCTTGCAGTTGAGGAAACTGAGGCAGAGATACATTCTGCAACGTGTTCAGGGTCTTCAGCTTGTGAGTGCAAGAGCAGGGATTCAATGCCAGGCAATCTGACCCTGGGCTCAGAGCTGGTAACCACCCTGCGTGCCGCCCTTTGTATAACAAGCTACCTGTGTGAAGCACTGAGCTTGATGTTGACAGAGATACGGAGGTAGGAATAGCCTGTATCCTTCAAATAAACCTCTATTTCCTTAAGATGCAAGTGTTTCTTGAAATGCATATAAATGGGTTTCTTATTGCCAATAACTCACAAGCTTGACTACAGTGGATAAATTAATACATATCATGTCATGTATTGACATTTTATTTTATACCTTCTACTTTTGAAATTCTTGACCTCAACTGTCTTTAACACTCATAGTAATCTTCTAAAGAAGTGAGTGTTATAAGCCTCATTTTTCAGATGAGAAAACTGAAATTCAGTGAGTTTAAGCAGGTTGCCCAAAGTAATATGACTGCTGCATGACCAGCACCGCAGCCCAGGCCCTGCTAAAGCGATGTGATGTACTGAACTGTGTCATGGAGTGGAGCATGGGGCTTGGCTTGTGTGATTAAAGCTTAGAGAAGAATTGGGAAATAGTGGGCTAGGACTGGGAGAATAACTGGAAGGGTAGGACCCTATTTTGTAATAGTTACGTGTCTAAGAGGTCCCCTCTCTCAAGGACAGTGGGGCAGTGTCTTCCACCTCCCTTTTTTTCTCAGTACCCTTCTAGCACAGGGTTCCAGAGAGCAGGAGCCCAATAATCATGAGTTGCATAAAGAAAAGAAGCTGGACTGCAGACTCCCAGCCCAGTGCTTATTCCATTACCGCCAGCCTCGGAGTTGGCCCCTCATTCTTAGCCTTGGCTGCCAGTATTTGAACAAGGACTTTTTAGCCACAAATAATGTATCTCTCCTTCCTAACTTTTCCACATTTCCACAGGTTTATTTATATCACTGTCCATTCAAGACTTATTTTGCCAGGGTAGAAATCCTCAGTAAAGCTGGTACTCATTCTCTGAGTTGGTGCTGAGCAGGGTAAGGACAATAAGCAAACATAAAAAACAAAGCCCAGTTAGACCTCATCCTATTCAGGCCACACACAATAATCATTGTTACACATCTGAGGTGTCTTCTTGACTAACTTCTCTTTGGAATATTCTGACTGTCAGAGAACATGGGATCAGATATCAAGATGGGTAGGTGATATGATGGTAATTAATGCATGAGAATTTCCTTTAACTTACTATATCTCTCAAATAATCCAAGCCTTAGTGAGTAGCAGAAGCTGCACAGGACCAGTGACAGTATAATTTTATAGAACCCCATCTAGACTGGGGTTCTGGAATATTCAGCAACTTCTAGTGCTATGGCAAAGTGTTTTATTCCTTTTGGAGGCCTTCCCTTTTTCCTTTGGATTTACTAAGTCCAGGATGTCAAATAGCTTGAAAGAATCAATGCAATTCCCTCAATCTCTCTGAGGCTCAGTTTCCTCATTTGTAAAACGGGTGCAACAAAGTCTGTTTTCAATGTTGTAAGAATTGAATGCAATATTCAAAATGCTGCTAGCTCATATTACTATTCTGTGACTGTCATCTGTCTATCTACCTACCTATCTCTGTCCGTCAATATATGTAGTTGTTTAATCTTCACAAAACCCTGTGAGGTCAAAATTCTCTTCTCTTTAACAAAAGGGAGAATGAACAGAATTACTAACCCCATTTCGGTAATTGCACAAGATCATGTGTTAAGGCAGATCTGTGAACTGCTCAGGCCATTTGGCTCCAGACCTATAAGGCCTCTGTGGGCCCATGACAGTTCTAGGCACAGAGTGGCACCTGACAAATGTGTTGAGACTCTTAATCTGGATGTTTTTTCCCTGCAAGGTGGGACCTGAAAAATCAAGAAGTATAAGAAGAGCATGTAATTAGCAGTGCCAGGTCGTGCCTTTATGTTACCAGCTTGGCTTATGTTAGATGACAGTGACAAAAGCATCTATGGGCAACACGTCTATCCCCAGCTGAATCTCTGCTGGCATTGATGGCTTCTTATCTGATGAAGTACCGTCCCATCCTGGCGTGTGGAGAAGCCCAGTGTGGCTATTAGGGCAGAGGGTATAAAATAGAGAAAAATAGTCTGGGCAGACACGGTGTGCCAGATAGCCATTATGGATGATATTCTCGTCCTCAGTACAGTACTTGGTTGGACTTGAAAAATTCCCTAGTTTCTTGCTACATGCAATTCAGGTTTGCCGTTTAACCTCTGCAATGTGAATCTGTATAGCCACAGGATATCTTCAGTCACAAGAGTACAAATCTCCGGTGTAGAAGGTCAAAAATCACATCACCATCACTCTAGATTTCTCCTCCAGCATCCCTCCCCCTCCCTGCCAACTCCTGGCCCCATCACTTCAAATCCCCTGAAGAAAGGGAACTTGCAGTCATTCACACAAACATACATATTGTTGCAAAGGTCAAAGCAGTAAACTCCAATTCAAGAGAATCTAAGAAGGATTACAATTCTGATCCTCCTGTCTGGTGACAAACGTCATCTTCTGGAGGGGAAAAAAGCAGCGTGCCATCAATCCGCGCTGGTAGAGAGGGCAGGAGGAGTCGTGAACTTAACTATTCCAGTCCCAGGAGGACCCTGGGAAATCTCCCAAGGACATGCTGTGAGCTGGTAAGAAAGCAGGGCAGGCAGAGTTGTTTTTGTCTCAGCCCAATGTTAGCACAAAGCCTGGAAGTAGCTAATGAGCCTCTTTGAAATGACTTCTTTGCATTGTGGAAAGAAGATCACCATGGATGGAATGCCATCTCCATTTCTGAACAGAGATGAAAAAGTACCACCGCATAATAGTTGTAAATGCTGGGAGAACTGAAAGATAAGCAGAGATTCTATTGCCCTCGGTGGGTATGGATTGAAATTGAAAAATAATCAAACTGACTATTATGGCTCCTCTTGACTGTTCCTGCCTTTTCTTACCTATCCCCCCATAAATAGATGAAATACTTTAAATAATACTGTATGTATATCTGAGGGTGCCTCTTGTCCCTTATAAGAAGCGAAGAGTACTCTATCATGAATGAATGGAATGAAATCTTGAGAAGAACAGGGTATGACTCCACTTTGATGGAGAATTGCAAATTCAGATTAAATTTGAGGTGTAAGGCAAATTAGAATTATGTAACATTAGGTTCCGTAGCTCATGCACAATGAAGGTGGGACATGAAATTCAGGCACAAAAAATGTGGGGATGATGGATTGAATGGGACATTCTTCGTATCTGTGATGGTCTGAAGTCTGAAGGAAAATTGGGGTGTGTGAAGAATATGTGTCAAAAGTTGCAGCAGAAAGAACAAGTTTCTAAGCAGACCGATTTATAATGCTTTGGGTGGATTAGAACTCATTACTTAGGTTCTTGCTGCTGAAATGGAGGTCTTCGGACCAGGAACAGCTGCTCCACATGGGAGCTTGTTAGAAATGCAGACTCTCAGGCCTGTTCTGTGGAATCCGAATCTGCACTTTTAACAAAATCTCCAGGTGACACATATCACATTAAAGTTTGAGAAATACTGATAGAGTCTAGTGCTTTGTCTTTCGGCGTCATTAAAATTTTCACCTTTTCCCCCTGCCGCTTATTTACCAAATCCACCACACAGTAAAATGGCAAAGAGAACTAAGGCCCAAACATATTAATTATCTGGAAAATATATTTTTCTTTAAAAGAAGAAAGACAAAGGCTTAGGCTATCTAATGAAGCTTTCCCTTGATCTTTCCCCTAAGATTCCACCCCTTGTGTTAGCAAGTCTAGACATAAATAGAAGTTGCATTGTCAAAACACAGAGGCCACTCCAGTAGTAGCGAACGACATTTACTGAACTCCATTAATTGTACAAAAGGCTAGTTAGGCTCATTGTGATTGGGAGGCTAGCTAACAGCTATGCAGAGAGAATGTTCCTTGGGAATGTGTATCTTTCCAAATGACAAAATGTAATTAAAATGTGAACTATTAAATGAACTGTCAAGAACATAATTATTACCATCTCTCTCTCTCTTTAGTGTAGCAAGTTGGGCTACATTAGAAACCAAATATAGATATCAGATCTATATGGTATTTCTGGCTTGGGGTTTCTCCAATAAAAGGGGTTTTCCAAGTTCCTGTCTTCTATAATAAGCAGCTTTTCTGAATCTTTTTTTTTTTTTTTTTTTTTTTTTTT
>NW_007728742.1:119017-147028 GCF_000696425.1 Galeopterus variegatus | reverse complement strand
CAGAGAATTCCTTTTTTTTTTTTTTTTTTTTTGGTTTTTTTTTTTTTTTTTTTTTTTTTTGCCTTTTTCCATGTCCGGCAACAGATCACAACCCTCAGTGTTGCCCCTGTACCGGACCGGGGACCAGCAACGGGATTGCAACCCTCGGCGTCGCTCCCGCGCCTCGCTCAGCCAGTGAGCGGGAACCGGTCTGTATGTGGGACCCGAACCCTCGGGCAGGAGCGCCGCCCTTATCCAGTGCGCCACCGGGCCGGCCCCAGCTTTTCTGAATCTTGAGATTGCTGTAAGCATATGGAGAATGTGGTCTGCCTGTGGTGAATTGCTGACAGCAAATTTTTGTTATGAGCTTCTCGTTTGCTTACTCAGATAATAGGAAATTTAATCAAATAATCCATACTGCCACCAACATTATATTCATGTAAATCTCTTTGGCTTGGTGGATTTTCTTGTTCCTAAAATTTGGGTAGTTAAGAGTGTTCATGTTTCTGATGTAGAACCTGGCCCCAGGCTAAAGCTAAGAAGAGCAAAAAATGAATAAATGAGAATCATGAATAGGGAAAGGTGAAAAAAGGAGCAAAGAGGAAGGACAGTGAACTGATCCAAGTACTTGAGATAGCTTTTAAAATTCACTTATTCATTTTTCAAATATTTATTAAGGGCTGACTGTTCTAGATACTCTCCTAGGTATTGAGGGTATTGTAATACTCACGGAGGTAATAGTCTAGTGGGTGGTGATGAGAACCAATCAGTAAAGTGTACATTGAGTATAAAGTGCATATCTGTGGTCTGCACTTCCATCGTGCCTAGTCCTTTGGGGAACGCCAGGCAAATATGACGCGGTAAAGCCTCTTGAGAAACATTCAGGTCATCTGGAGCATCTCATTTACCTTCGTCTCCCTTTTCCCTTTTTGGCTTCCCAGCATCTGTTTTACTTTTTCATTTTGAGTAACTACAATTTACTCACCAGATACAATATGGAGGGATTGTTAATAAAGGATCTCTGATTTTCCTTATAAAGAGTGGGCACAGGCCAACTCACAGCCATTTGAATGTTTTCTTTTTGGAACTTGAATCCTGAGCAAAATAGCAAAAGCCTCAAATGCTGATTCATCTCCAATGATGGGGCCTGAACAGTTAGTTCTTTGATGTTTGAACTATATTCTCCAAGCTTCCCTGGTTTCTGGATTTTTCAAGCCAAATTCTTCATCTAGGCATTCCTTCCTATCTTTCAAATAAAGTCCTTTTTGCTTAAAGTAGCAGAGTTGGCTTCTGTTTATTATAACCAAAGAGCCTTATCAGATAAAGAAATTAGTACCAGAAGTGGAGAAATGGATTGGGGGTAGCAAAGAAAAGTACACTACAAATATAGTCACAGCCCTCCGGAGAATGCAATGCGTCTAGAGATTTCCTAGTGCATATTGACAGCTTTTAGTTTGCCAGAATTAGCTCTTTAGCTACCAATAGTAAAACCCTGCTCTTCCATTTCTTATTTCCACAGGCAATCTCTACAGGATACAGAGATCCGCGGACCTGAGGGAAGAAGGATCTTAATAGGATTATTGCAGAAAATAAATGAAGAAGAGAATGAGAAGAAGAAAAAGACAGAGAGAGAGAGAGAGAGAGAGAGAGAGAGAGACAGAGAGAGAAGATTTGTAGGAATAAGTCTCCCTTTGGCACAACACCTCTTGCCAACTGTGAAGAGCATTATCAGAAGTATAAGAAAGACTCCCCCCGCCCCCATTCACAACCTGTAGCTTCTTGGTGATGACTTACCTGTGAGAGACTTAAAAAATAGAATCATTTTCAAGACTCTTCAGCCAGTAAATAACATTTCATACAGAAAGATTTCCATCACCCAAGGGCATCTGTCTTGATGACTCTATCTGAGGATAGTAAAATTATCAATGTTTATCAGGGGGTAAAATATTGGCAAGTCCATTCTGTATCTTACTATCTGAAAAAATTCTATTTTTCAAGCAAAAGCATCTGACAAGCAAACCACATATAATGACATATATCAGTATCTCACTGCACAATCTCTGTTTCTAGACAATTTAAATCAGATTTGAGCAGGGAAAACTACATGCTGATGAGAATAGCAGTCAGTGTTTTTAAACAATGAGCTTGACTTCATCTCTACAAAGACTCATGTTGTTAAAGCACAATTAGCCAGGGACACTGTCTGAAGAGAATACGTTGCTTCGTGTGTGCACACCCACGTGTGCTGCTATGTGAGAAAGACTCATCTGCTTGGCCGAGACACCATCTCATCTCTTGATGTGTTTCCTTCTCTTTCTCTTGTCTTCCATCGAAATAAAACTTAGTTGCCTTAAAGGCCATGTTCCTTCTGCTCTAGCTGCCTGCCTCACCTAGGGAATGTCATGCCAGCGATTAAATGTGTGACCACCCCTGTGCCCCCCACCCCACCACTTCTTTAGCTACAGAAGTTGCCTGTTTGTGCCCAGACTATGCAGGGGCTGAATACCACATTGTGATTACTAATTTTAGCTCTTCTCAGAAAGGTAGCTTTGGGCATCTTAGCTAACACTGTTAGAAGCTAACACTGTTAGCTTCTTTGGATAGAGTTATGTAGCCTGAATGATCAGGAAAGAAGAATGTAAAGAGACTTTTCATATTTTGAGTGGCAGAGAAGAGGCCTCATACTTTGGGAGGTGTAAAGATGGTTTTAGGTGTAGGGATGGCTTAGGACTTATCCCTTTGTGGGGAGAGATGGATTAAAGTGCTCTTGTGCCAACTTGTGCCTCAGAAAGTGGGAATTCTGTGAACTGAAAAAGCTGTCCGCTAGAGTTACAACCTTGGAGCACTGAGGAAATGGCATCACAGAAACTGGACATGAGCCCATGGGTTGTGGGACTGTGTGAGGATGAGCATTAACATCGATACCATGTGGTGGTGAGAAGTGGTGGCACCAGGTGGTGGCAACCTGCAGAGTTGTCTGTGCGTCTGGAAAAGGAGGAGAAGCAATTTACCTTTGGAAGCTCTTGGAAGATCCTGGACAACTGGTAGGGTCACTTTGATGGGAGAATACTGACATTCCTGCCTGTATGGCAAGGGGGAGCTCAAGTGAATATTTACAATAATGAAAGAGATGTGATTTTACTTATACTGTTATTTTTTGGAGTATTTCTTACCAGTGACATTTAAAGTTTAGAAGTTATGTTTCAACTTATAACTTACATGTTCTTTCACGCAGGTAGAAACACTTTATATCTTTATAACAATTGCAATATAATTTATATGTATTATAGGTATTTCATAAAAATAATATGTGTTGCTTAATATTTAATGATAAGCTATGACAGTGTAGTCAGTTTAGAATTGGGTCCTACCTTTTCATTAGTCTTCTTGGTGACTAACACAATATTGGGAAGGGAAAGAATTCAGCCTTGGCCAAATTGAGGCTCTTGCAAGCACCATATTCTTACCAACTATATATCATTCATTGGTTGAGACATTTATTTATTCATTGATTAAACACTTATTGAATGCCTAGCATATATCAAGCACTGTATAGGAAAAATATGAAGATGATATGATGTCTTTTCTTGAAGAATTTACAGATTATTAGGACGGAGAGTCATATAAATAGAAAATCACATTACCTGTGGTCAGTGCTTCAATAGAGGCATGTTCAGTATGCTATGGGTGGAAATAGGCTCATGAAACAAACTCTGATGTTGTGGAAAAGGCTTCACAGGGGAGGTGAAATTTCATCTCAGTTTTTTTTTAGGATGAGGAGTCATTTGCCAGGTGGTTGAAGAAAAGGGCAGGTCAAACTGAGGAAGAATGCTAATGGGTATAAAATGACTGTAAAGAAAAATCTAGGCCACTAGTTAGTGGGGTGGATTGGTGGTGCAGCTCAGAGACTGTATCTACGGGGGCAATGGCAGAATGACATTCCAAAGCAGTGCTCTGCCCAGGAGGGTCTATCACTGGAGAATCTGCATGGGCAACCAAACTTCTAACTCAGGAGGTAATAGAAGGCATTTCTCTGCTACTATAGCAGCATAGTGTTCAGAGTGGGCAGGAAAGGAAAGACGTATTCCCTGAAGTTCCCAAATGTGTACTAATCTGTGGAGTCACTAACAGCAATAGACATGGCTGCAGTTAGTTCAATAAACAGAACTTACCGAAGTTATTGAAGAGAGCCTCCTGAACCAGAAGAATGTGACTCATGATTGCAGTCAAGATTCTGGTGCCCATAGTGGGCAGATCTGTTAAGTGACATACATATTATGCACATTACATAAAGTCAAGGGAGATGGGAATATTAAACATTTTAGTGTCATTGAAGGGTTGAAAGCAAAGGAGATGGATGGGAAATAGTGGACTGTATGCCATGCTTAGACACTTAAACTTTATTTTGTATTTCAACTTTTCGCAAACTGTGCTCAGTGTCTGTGCAATGTTTGTATTCATTAGGGATGCATTCAGCTGTAAGGAGTAGAAAACCCAAACACAGTATCTTAAATTATAAGGGAGTTTACTTTTCTTATGGGAAGTCCAGGGTTAGTTCATGGGTCAATGATGACCTTAGATAAACAGGCTTCTCCCATCTTCCTGTTCTTCCATCCTTAGTAGGGGTGTGTGATGGATGCCACACCTTCAGCGTTACATTCTTATTCTAGGCAAGAAGAGGAAGATGTGAAAAGAGTAAAAGGGAAGGTCTCTCTAGGGTTTCCATCTACATCATATCGACCAGCATTGTCACTTAAACACATCCGGAAGTCAGGAAGGCTAGGAAAGGGTATTTTTATTATTCCAACTTTTATAATAGAGAAAGATAGAAAATGGGATGGGCATGGATGATGAGTGAGCCAGCCTATAGTATCAGATTCACTTCCCCATGACAAAATAGTCTCAGATGAAATATTTTGGGACATGCTTGCCTCCTCTTGGAGACTCATCATGGAGAATAGTGTAGCAAAGTCTCTGAGAAGTCTTGCAACAAAGAAAACTGTTTAAATGTATTAAAGCCAATGCTGCCCCAAATTATTGAGCCATAGGACATCTTCTCAATAAAATCCCTTCTAGCAATGTAATTTGGGAGTCACTAAAGATTTTTTAAAAGAGTAACCTAAAATATGTGTTTTGAAAGATAACCTCAGGTAAAATGGAAGATGGTAAAGAATGTTGATAGGGAGGTTATCGGAAGCTACTTCAATAGTTAAAGCAAGAGATCATTTAAGCTTCGCAGGGGAGTGGCAATGAAGACCAAAAGCAAGAGAAAGATTCCAGTGATGAAATCAATATTCATGAGAGACAACAGAAAGACACTGGTGAGTACTAAAGAGTATAAAAATAAAAAAGAGCTTAATGAACCAAGAATGACTGAAGTTTCTAACTTGAGCAACCAGGAAGACTTAGTGCCATTAAATGATGTAAGGAAAATGATAGAAGAAACAGGTTTTGGAAACAAAGGCAAAGCTTAATTTTGGCTCTGTTGAGTTTGGGCAGACTTGTCAGATATAATTGACACCAACATTACTATATAAAAAGAAGACTGAAACTTCTATGATAAAAATAATTTTATTTAAGGACCAGAGGAGTATTAATTTATCTAGCTTTCCTTTTGGAAAGAAAGAAATATACTTAGCCATTTTGATATTTATTTATCCTTTCGTTTAATCTGGTTAATTGAAGGAGAATTTGCTGAGTACATTTATTAAAAAATTTACTATATTTATGTAGAAGATGCTGTATTAGGAGTTGAACACAACAAGGGGTTTGTAATATGTAATAACTTAAAACATGAACACAACATAAGGCCTAAAGAGCTCTGAATCAGCAAGATATAAAGGGGACAAAGAGGAGGGAAAATGGCCAAGATGGCAATTGAGCTGAGAGTTGCTGAAAGGGCAATATTTCAATAGGCAAAAATGGAGGATGGAGGGAACGCAGAGACCTATTTTCCTAAATTTTTGACTCTCTTACTAAATGCTAATATTTAATCTTCCAAATGTAGGTAGTTAATGCTATTCCTTAAAATATTTTTTTTTCCTTTTTGTCTTTTTTCGTGTCTGGCAACGGATCGCAACCCTCAGTGTCGCGCCCGTACCGGACCGGGACCGGCAACAGGATCGCAACCCTCGGTGCTGCGCCCGCACCTCGCTCAGCCAGTGAGCGGGAACCGGTCTGTATGTGGGATCCGAACCCTCGGCAGGAGCGCCGCCGTGCTCTCAAGCGGCGCACTGTAGCAGTGCGCCACCGGGCCGGCCCATAAAATATTAAGCTCCAATAGAATTGGCATGTTATCTCTTTTGTTCACTGCTATATTCCTACCACCTGGAAAAGTACCTAACAGAGCAGATGCACAAAAAATTTTGTTGAAAGAAGGAAGTAATTAATAAGTGGGCAAGACGCCTGCCTTGGTCGCTTTTTACTGCACTTTGTCTCATAGTCATATCCTTTTTGGAAGATGTGTATAGGTCTCATTTCTTAATGAAATTGGAAGAATATAAAGAATCAAAGAATGTGGACTACGAATTTTTACTAGTCTTTGTCAATAGGTTTCCAGGGAAAATTTAGTTTTGATTCTTCCTTTCCATTTTTACATGCACGGTAAAGAAGCCGTAATGTCTATCTTGTCCACAGCTGCATTTCCAGCACCTAGCATGGTGTTTAGCTCACAAATAACTGTTGAATGAATGAATGAGTGAGTGAATAAAATAATAAATGAACAAATAGAAAAACTGTCACTCTTTTTTTGTTAAAATTTAAATCTTCCTGCTGACCAATTCAACACCCTTAATCCTTTTCTCCCTAACAATATTAGGATAGCCATGGAAGATGATTTCTTAATTTCTAAATGTTGGAAGAACTCATCAGAAACCTGTCATAAGCACTATCTAGTATTAAATTTGAAATGTGGGAAGCAGCTGTAGAATTCACATATCCTTGTAATATATGCTAATGAATTTTATTTACTCAAAAGAGGCCAGTTCTTTCAAACAGTTGGACCAAATGTCTAGTTCCTTTGCTCCTTTTTATCCGTGACTTTTTTTTTTTCTTTTTGGATTGTGAAAGTGTAACTCATGGGCTCTTTGTCCTACACAAGAAAGAACCACATTACTAAGTTTCACAACAACCTTACTCTGTGTGGGAAAAATACAATACATTTTATTATTTCTCCATACATATTCACAGCCTGTAGCCATCAGGGTTTTTATTTGCTTGCTTTTGTTGTGGTGCTTCTTGGAAATTCTCAGTATTAGTCCTTGATCTGGGTTAAGGACAAAAATGTTGAATATGCCACAGATATATCTTTTCTGCAACCAATATACTCTAAGGAAGGCTAAGAAATAATAAATTTTTATCAGTGAAGCTAAATTGTTTTTGTTTTGTTAAAAATAAAAACAACTTTTTAATTTTAATGTTAGGTAAAATTTATACTTATTGTACAAAATTTGAGCCATACAGAAAAGCTAAAATAAGATAGAAGGTTACTTGGCTTACATCTAACGCTCAGGCCAAAAGAGTGTGAGTGTGTCCATTTCCCTGAATCTTTGATTAGCTGATAGGTTAAATCATTCTTGACAGCACAAGAAAGTTATTGACTGCAAAAATACTTAAAGCCATCTCTGAAAAGTATAGAATTTGGTGGCAAAATGGCTTAACAGTGTCAAGTCTATGCTTGTTGGGTTTTCTGGAAGAGACTTGACCTCAGTATTCTCTCAATGGACATGTTAATAATAATAGTAGCTAACATTTATTAGGCACTTGTTATCTACTTCTAAATGTCTGGGAAACAGTTAACTACTATCATTATATATATTTTACAGGTGAAGAAACTGAGGCACAGAAAGGTTAAATAAATTGCCCAAAGTCACATAGCTACATACATTTTTTTATACATACATTTTTATCTACATACATTTTTCATTTTAGTGTCCTATTTTTGATTCAAAAATATAATTACCATGTTTAATAGCTACTACAAAGAGAGAAGATGGAGGGTTGGCCTTTTGAGTCCTGGGAAAGAGAGGAATAGAATTATATAATTATACTGATAAAGGATTAACCCCAAATCACTAAGAGAGTAACAGGGAAAGTCTAGAGAGGTGATATAGCCTAGAATATGAGTTTAAGGTGTATTAATTTTCTATTGCTTCTATAACAGATTATCACAAACTTAGTAGCTTGAAATAAGACACATTTTTATCTTTTCAGTTTTAAAGACTAGAAGTCCAGTGTTAGTCTTACTGGCTACACCCGATGGCTGTGTTCCCTTCTGGAGAATCTGTGTCCCCTGCCTTTCTCATCCTCTAGAGGTCATCTGCGTCCTTGGCTCATGGCCCCTTCCTCCTTCAAAGGAAGCAATGGTTGCTTGAGTCCTTCTCCATTCTCACACCACATCACTCTGACCTCCTTTTTGCCTCCCTCTTCCACCCTTAAGTACCTTTGTGATTACATTGCCCCCCCCAACCCTGAATAATCCAGGATGATCTCCATTTTCAAGGTAATCTTATTTGCAACCTTAATTCCATCTGTGACATATTCACGGGGTCCAGAAAATGGGATGTAGATATCTTTGAGGGAAAATTACTCTGCTTGCCACAGTAAGCTCCAGAGGCACTCCCTTCCTCCTGTCCACCCATCCTCCCTTCTGTTTTTTTTTCCTTCTTTCCTTCCTGCCTAACATCTTTCCTTCTGTCCTTTAATCAACTAACTGAATACTTATTAGTGCCTTTACAGTAGAAGCATGGTTCAGGGTTCTGGGGATACAGCGGAGAACTTGCTTAACCAACCAAATTCCTGCCCTCATGAAGCTTCCATTCCAGTGGAGGAGATGAACTATAATCCAATAACTACATCTGTGGCAAAATGGCAAGTTGTAGAAAGTACTCCAAGGATAAGGAAAGTAAGGAAAGAAGGTAGAGAGTAATGGCAGCCAGGGGATGTGTGGCTAGTTTTTTTTACAGTGGTTAGGCAAGTCCGCTTTAAGAAGACAACTGTTGCACAAAAACCTACTTTAAGCGAGGATTTCAAAATGAGCATTCCAGGCAGAAGGCACGGCAAGGGCAAAGGTCATGGTGGAGAAAGACTGGCATTTTAGAGAAACAGCAATAAGGTCAGCAAGGAGTGAGTGAGGCATAAATTGTTGAGAAATGAGGGTCAAGGGAATTGATTATGGAAGATACAGGAGTTTTGATTAAAGAAATGATTGATATGATTTGCATTTGGAAAAGATCACTCTGCCTAGTGTACTATAAAGACAGCTTGTAAATGCCATTGAGGATGTAAGAATGAAAGCAGGAAGATGAGTCACAAGGCCCCCGCAGTAATCCAAACAAGTGGTAATGATGCCTTGCACTACGGCGGTGAGTCATGGAGGTGGTGAGATGTCAGATTCAAGATGGACTTGCTGTGGTTTGCAGGGGGTACAGAAGAAAGAGGGATCAAGAATGTGCCTTGTGTTTTCAGCCTGAGCAACTGAGTACATGCTTCTACATTCCAACACGGAAATGGTAAATACCAGGAAGAACCAGATTTGGGGGAATGGTGAAATAGAGAGAAATTTTGGACATGTTGGATTTGTCTGTAGGAGATCCAAGGACAGATGTTTTGAAGGCAGTTGAATATCTGAGACTGAAATTTTAGGAAGAGGTCAGGACTAGAGATACATATTTGGAAGTGATATGAATGTTTACGCATGGAGTCCAAGAGTGAGTATGGAAGAGTGCGAGAGTGAATTGCTAGCTAGATGGTGCTGAGAAACTCCAGGCTTTGTGGTTATTTCGGGTGATACCAGTTAGCACAGTTGTGTGTTTTCTTCTCACCACATGCACCATGTATGCACTGGGTAATGAATGGGGAGGTTGGAAGATGACTACAACAAGGATCCAGGAGCTCTGTGTTGGAATTCCAGTCCTTCACTTCCATGCTATGTCCTGCAGCTTTTCTCAGCTCTACTTTCCTGACAATGGGGACAATAGAATGCCTATTTCTAAGGACTGTTGAGAGGACAAAGGAGTGCAAAAGACTTAGTCCACCATGTTGGTGGGATAAGAGCTCAAAGGTTGGCCACTGGGATCACAGTTAAGGTATTTATCATTATTATCATTGGGATGAATAACACTGCATCAGAGTGTCCCAATGTATTGAACTTAATTTAAGGAATAATATGCTGGGAATATCTGTCTCCAAAAAAACAAACAATGATGTGAAGTAATTGGGTTTAATATTGGCAATAAATCACCCATAAAATAATATTTCTTAGTCATCCAGATGATCTCACTCTCCTTTCCCTGCACTTTAAACAATGCTTTAAATTTCACATCCAGTTCCAATGAATCCTAGGTTTTTATGTTGTCCTCACCCTGTCTACTTATTTCCAGGGGCTATTGGTTACCTTTAGTGTCCCTCTTTTAAGATCACTTTTCGATTCTCCCACATGACTACTTACTCTGAATCAGTTTTAGTTTTTAATATCCAACTCTCCTAGAAGACACCCTCTAGAAATGAGACAATCAAGGGTTCATTTTCTAAAGACTTTGGTATTAGAATATCAACAAGAAATATATGGCACACTCAAATTAAAATAATTTGAGAAGGATTTTTTTTTCTTTTTCTCCCTAAGAGATAAGTGTAGTAACTCAGGGCTACTAATGTGGCTCAGGTAAGAATTCCAGGTTTAAAGAGATCAGGAGAAAAAGCAATGATTGGTTTTAGCCCAAGAAGACTGCACAGTCAAGGAACCAGGGAAATAATTATCCTGACCTCTCTTTCCTCCCATCCCCACATCCCACATCTCCCATCAGAATGTTCCACTGGCAGAAGCCAGAGGGTGCAGGAACCCACTGCCGTGGTCCACACTATCTGGGGATGGCACTCTCCCAGGCAGGGAGCAGGGTGGGGGAGGATGAAGGGTGTGCTTGGAGGGACTCAGTAACTTGGTAAAAATATCTGACACCATGCCTGTTTTACGAATTCGCTACTGAACACCTGCTCTCAATACAAATACCTCCCATAGGAAGGTGCACTTTCCGTCTTCCAAGCCACCCACCTGGAACACCTGGACTCCTATCTCTGTGTAGCATTGGCCTTCCCTCCTCATTTATCTTTTCTCCTGTCACCTCCATCTCTCTGTAAAATGGATTTCTTTAATTAGGCTTCAAATGAGAAGCCTTTACTAGATGTCTCCATTCAAGTAGCTAAATATACTTAAATAAAACTGTAGGAACTTTATGCATTCGACTCATGACACCTCCTTGCTTGATGTGCATTATGTTTGAATTAGACTGCCTGTACGTATTACTTTGAGAGTTCCTGGGCCAGGTACGATACTGTCTCTGAGACTATATTCAGGAGTTAGTGTTCTATAGAAGGTAATGAGAAACAAATGTCATAAAAATCCAGTTAAAGATGTTAGCTCCAAGTGCTCTTTTTAAGCCGGTTGCTTAAGACAACCATGTTTCTAAGGAACACTGTCCAGTTAGTTTAGGCTAGCAGTAATCTATGGATTTTAAAATTGCTTTGACCCTACAATTGTTAACAATGTCCCTGATATAGAGATACATTTAAGAAATTGCCAACATATGCTGTAGCCATGGCGTTTATAAAAACATTTCCAGCCTTCTCCCTCCAGTACCGTGCACTCTAAATAAAATGACAGTGTTCTTTTGAGAAGGACCCGCAGAGTCCCCAAACTGACAAGAAACAAGCACTGCTATTCTGGCTCCCACAGAAACTGGGAATATTTCTAGGGCTTTTCTAGATGGAAACTGAGTAAAAAGAACTTGGTTTTGAGACTGAATTTTGTTTTGAGAGCGTCCCCTTGAACAACTGTAGGAAGAGGTGAGATGGAATGGCATTGAGCATCACAAGGTGACAGAAATAGAAACAGGTCGTCTTGGGGGCTGGAGTCAGCTTTGTGGTCAGAGAAAAGATGCCAGTGGGCTTGGTGCTCAAGAGGAAAGTGATGATCCATGTGGCTACGTCTTTGACTTCCAGCTTCCTCCATTGGAGGGGGTGGGGGACTGGCCTTGGAAGCAGGTGGGACTGCCGTTCTTGATTCTCTTTTCTAATCATATGAAGTGTGGAAAAAGGATATTGGAAATAGAGACCCAGCTGTGCCCATGACAGTTGAAACACAATGAGGACAAAGAATGCCAACTGCAAAAGATAAACCGTTTTAATCTCAGGTCTCGGCACTCTTCTGCCATTGATAAAAGGGAGCAAGCAGAAATAACAGAAGACAAATAATGAAATGAATGGGGCCCCTCTTGTAGTTCCTTCTGGTACCAAACCTGGAATCAATCACACAAGTGAAGAAAGCCCACAAGACCAAGTGAGCAAGATGGACTGGGTAGCTAGCTGTAGAATTTGGAGGGTGTAGACTAATCAAATCGGAGTAACACCTTTTCCTTTTATTATGCAGCATGGTAGTGAATTTAAAGGGTCTGTTTGAAACAAGGGAGATGTTATCTCATGGGGAGAAACGAAGCACTTCCTTCTCTCCTCTGTCTCTCTCCGCCTCTTTCCTTCACACAGTGTTGGAAATAATTCCACAGCCTGAACAGCTTGTGAGCTGCCCACAAGAATGTTTGAGGAGCTGGAATCTCAGGGCAATAAAAATAATTCACGGACTATTCTGTTTATGTGTCATAGACACAGCTTGAAGGACAGAACAAACTTCATACAGTCATGCAGTTCCATTTTGTCTAGTTACTTTAGTAGCTAAAGTTTTGCTGATTACATCATGTACTATTTTTAGTAAGACTTCACTGTAACCATGGCAACTGCTTTTGCTGAAAACTCTCACACTATTTCCTTCAAAATTAGCCATAGAGAAGAAAACCTTTGCAGAAAACTAATAAGGAATAAATCAGTTAGATTCTGGGCGGTTGATGGGGAACTTAATAGGTCACAAAAACATCTATGTTTGTAGACAACTGTGCTTGTGTTTGGGGCACAGTTATCATCCGTAAGCTGATACGTGTGTGTAAAATCACTTGAATTTTTACATTCTTTTCTGACTGGCAACAGCCTGAGCACATGACCCAATGTGGTTTATTACAATGAGACAGTGCTGCATATAAATCTGAAGGGAAGCCTGCCCCTGAGGGAACAGGAAACACTGTTTCCTAGCAACAAGAGATGTTAGAAAGTTTCACAAGACAATCCTGTTGACCAATTGGAAACGTGCTGGGGTGTGAGCAGGAGGTGTGAAGAGAACAATTTGCCACACAGTGCTTAAAAGACTGAACTAGTTTCTCCAAGCATTGCCTGGGGATGAAAGATAGTTAGATGACTGTATATGGTAGCATTAGTAAATGCAGTTGTGTGGTCCTACCCTTTGGTAGGCAGCATGGCTACACTAAAAGCATCCACACTAATCCTTGAACCTGTGAATACATTGTATTATGTGGCTAAAGGGACTTTGCAGATGTAATTAAGGGTATTGTACTAGTCGGTTTCTGTTGCTTATAACAGAAATACCTGAAACTGGGTAATTTGTAAAGAAACAATATTTATTGCTTACAGTTTCAGAGGCTTGGAATTTCAAAGTCCAGGGAACACATCTGGTGAGAGCCTTGTTGGTGGCTTCACAGCAAAGCAGAGTGTCCCACAGCAGATGGTGGAAGCAGAGAGAGAGCTAAGTCCTCACTCTTTCTCCTTTTAAAGCCCTCAGAACCACACCCATGACCACCATTAAACCATCAACGGATTAATCTGCTTACCCGAGTATGGTCCTCACGATCTAATCACCTCTTCAAGGCCCCACCTTTCAATCACCATAATAGGATTTCCCACCATCTTAACACTGTCACAATGGGGACCAAGCCTCATTGAGTTTGGGGACATCCAATCCACAGCAGTTATGGACCTTAAAACAGGGATATTATTCTGAATTATCTGTGTGGACCCAATTTAATCACATGAGCCCTTAAAAGCAGAGAATTTTCTTGGCTGGCATCAGAGAGATGTGGTACAGATAGATGTAAGAGACATTCCAAGTGTGAGAAGAGCTCAACCCACAGTTGTCGGCTTGAAGGTGGACGGGGTCACATGGAAACTGAGAAGGAAATGAATTGTCCTAACGATCCTCAGGAGCCTGAAAGAAGCCTGGAATTCTCCCTCAGAGCTTCCAGATAAGAGCCCAGATCAACTGACACCTTGATTTGGCCTTGTGAGACCCTAAGTAGAGTTCCCCTCAAGCTCACTAGACTTCTGACCTCTAGAACTGTGAGATAATGAGTGGGTGCTGTAAACTGCTAGGTTTGTGGCAATTTGTTACCACAGCAATAGAAAACTAACACATACTGCAAAACTGCTATGATAGAAATGTAGCTTAGTAGGGCCGGCCCGTGACTCACTTGGGCAAGTGTGGTGCTGATAACACCAAGGCTGCGGGTTCAGATCCCTATGTAGGGATGGCCGGTTAGATCACTTGGGAGAGCCTGGTGCTGACAGCACCAAGTCAAGGGTTAAGACCCCCTTACCAGTCATCTTAAAAAAAAAAAAAAAAAAGATATGTAGCTTAGTAGTGAATCTTCTCTCCCACCAGTGCAAAAAGGGCAAAGAAAGAAGTTCTTTGGGAGTCTTTTAAAAGTCCCATCGTCATTTATGAAAAACGTTGAAAACCTCGTACACTTTGACAAGCAATTATGCTAGAAATATATCTTAGAGATAAATGTTTACGTAAAATTTTATAATGTTTATAATGTTATGTACACTAGCACAAAATTGGAAACAACCTAAAATTTTGGCAGTGGGGTTCTTGTTAAATAAATTATGGAACATCTGTCTAATAAAATATTATCCTCCATTAAAATTATGCTGTATAAAAATATTGGTTGACCTAGGAAAATGTTCATGTTATAAATAATTAAAAGGTTGGGGGAGAGTAACTGAAAAAGATACATATACATTAAAAAGTCTGGAAGCATGGTGAAGTGGTCAATACTATTTCTCTCTGGGTGGTGGGAATATTTGTTTTTCAAAATTTTCAATTATGAAAATATGCAACTTTCGTAATTGGGAAAAATCCTAACGAATGTCATTAAAAATCACAAAAATAAACAGAAGAGTTCATACTGATCAGAGTTGCTGGTAGTAGAGCAGTCTGAGGCTGTGTATCAAACAGACCTTCCTTCAAAAAGCTCACCAGATTAGTGACTTGGAAATGGGACTCTATGGCTTTAGCTTCCTTCCACTTCCTAATTATTTTTCATCAAGGCTGGTTTAGGGGTGCATCTGGAGTATGCTCCTTTTGTATTAAATAGAATTTGTGCAGTTGCAAGTAACAAACTGATTCAAAGCAGCCAAGCCTCAAGTAATGAAAAGTCCAGGGATGGAACCTGGCTTCAGGTAAGGCTGGATCCAAGTGCTCCAACAATGTCTTCATGTCCCCATATTTCTTTCCACTTCATGGATCAGCTCTTCCTCTAGCTTAGCAGAAGGAGAGCTCTGATAGAAAAGTCCATTGAGGACTGATTAGTTTGAGATGGACATTCTGAAAAGTTGGACCTGCGGCAGGTTGAGCTTTACCTGAGTTATATGGAATGCCTTTTTATAGGAAATAGAGATTCTGTTAACAAAAGAAGGGAGGAAAGATATTATATAAGAAAAAAAAAGAGCTATGCCTCAGGTGGTCTGTGCAGGATCGAGGCTTGGGACAGCCAGATAACCAGGCGATGTCCTAATTGACAAGACTGACCTCTCTAAATCCCAGGTCCTGCTCTTCCAATGGAAGCTCATACTCTAAGGGGTGCTGATCCCTTTCTCAGCTCCAGGCACCATGTGGGCCATTTCCACCATCAATTCCATAGCCTCTGTCCTTTCCCTGAAATGTGAGGAAAATTCTTTCTGTATTTGAAGAACACCATTCCGTGTCACATTAAAAACAATTCATGACTATAATAAGGGCTGAGTCTTTCGGCTTTTTTGTAGCCCATACTGAGTTCCTTGCCTTTTTAGCCCAGAGTCTGAATCACGGTAGGAAGTTGGTAAATATTTGTTGAGTGAATGGAGCTTTCTGACTTCTGAAGTTGGGATAAATATTTGTCTCCCTTCTTTGTTTAGGTCTTAACCTCATGTCACAGGATCTTTCTTGTCTTCTTCACTGAGGCCCCCAGGAAACTGAGGCACTTCCTGTGTTTTATAAGACCCCAGAGTTCATAGGTGGCTATTTGGATCGTGCTCTCCATTCAAACCTTACAATAACCAACCCAGCCGTTATTATGAATTGTCTAATCTACAAAATGGAAACCTTCTATTTTTCCATACTGCCTTTCTCTACGTGATTCTCAGCTACTAAACGTGGCTGTCGAGTTTCGAAGAAAACATTGTAAAGTCATTTCTTACCAGTCTTTGAAGGTTTAAGCAGAAGCTGTGGGATAGGAGGAGGAGAGGCCAAGGCATCTTTCAGGTATCTTGATTTTCTGACCTTATTTGTGTTTCTTTACAAGTGAGGATATTATTTCTACATATTCTCTGCTATCAGGAAAATTGTGCATTATGAGCCCTAGGGTGGTAAACAAATGGGAGAAAATGAGGAGCTGTGGACTTGTTCTATGGTATATATATTGGCTAATGACTGCACTGTGCAGAGAGCAGAGCTGGTGACCTCTGGTCTCCTCAACTTACAAATTCCCAGTTTCTGATGCTCTGTGAGAGCACAGAAGATTTTGCACAAAATCTTCTTAGACTGGCAGCAATTGTCTTGCACTTTCTCAAAAACTCTTGAAAAATACTCTTGAGTATATGAAAAGACTCAGAAATCAGAGGCAGTGTGTACTTTCAGATTATTACCCATTCCTTGAATTCTCTTTGGAGGATACTTGCCAGATAATTACCAGAACAAATCACTGAGTGACTGGAGGACCCACAAGGCGAAGACTATCCCCAGGCAGAAGAGCAAAGTAGGCAGAGTTGTCATTTGGCACATTTGTTTTGTCCTACCCATCCTTACTTCCCACCTGTAGTTATCCTGTGGCTTCTCTCCCTGCCTGGGCTCTCTCGAATCATCAGCTGCACAGCCTACTAAAGCATGAGCTGGTCTTGCTCTGATCTCTTTCCTGGTAAACACAGATTCATGCTACATTCCGCTTCCTCAGGCATCCTTCTTGAATGCTAGCTCTTTTTGAGCAACAATCACCTAGTCTGGTAAATGTATCTTTGCTGTTGAGTTGGTGTTTCCCATTTGCAGGTTAGCAGGGGCTCTCCTTAGATAGCCTGTTAGCAGGTTGTAGCCTGGTCAAAGTCAAAAGGACCTTTTCCTCACATTGCTCTTCTTTAAGTTACATCTTACACATTATTCTCTTTTACCAAAAATCGTCTTGAAGGAGTACATTATACTTGATATGACCATTTCCTTTCTTACATTCTTATACTTTGTATTTCCTTTCTGCTATTTTATGGCTAGAGGGCACTCAAAAATGACAGCAACCTGCTAATCACCAAGGCATCTTTGTTAAGCCCATTTGACTTGCCCATGTCATGAGATGCTGCCTCCTACTCGAATCACTGACTGTCTTTGGTACTCCACTCTTTCTCTTTCCTCTTCTCTGATGAATCCTTGATTTCATTAGCTGGCATCTCTTCCTTTGTCTAAAACCTTAAGACTGAAGCTTCCACAAGAATCACGTGGTCTCTCTCCCATCCAGCTAATCACAAAACCCTCAGCCCAACATCTCCAAGACTCAACCCTGTTGCCATTGCTTTGATTTAATCCCGTGTTAATTTCCCTTGAACTTTTGCAGTGTTTCCTGTCTCTGGTCTCTTCCCCTGCATGTCTGTCTTACACACAACTTGAGTTACCCAGTCTTGATACTCCTACTATGCCTCAGGTGTTTTTGTATTTCTCCATTCCTATTCAAAGAGCTTGCTACACCATTTGTACCTTTTTTTGAAGTCTTACCCTTTCGTTATTTTCTCACTGTCTTCCCTCAGTCTCCACCCCTCCAATAAACACTACTCAGGAGAGTACTACCCCTCACAGTCCATTCCTGAGAACACCTCCTGTGTTAGTTCCCCAGGGCAGCTGTAACAAATTACCACAAACTGGGTGGCATAAAACAACAGAAATTTATTCTCTCACAGTTCTAGAGGCCATAAGTCCAAAATCAAGCTGCCGGCAGGGCTACAATCCCTCTGAAGGCTCTAGAGGAGAAACCTTCCTTGCCTCTGCCAGCTTCTCATGGCTCCTGGCATTCCTTGGCTTATGGCAGCATAACTCCAATCTATGCCTCTGTCTTCACATGGGCTTCTTCTCTGTGTCTCTGTGTGCCTTCTGCTTTTCTGTCTAAGGACACCCGTCATTGGATTTAGGGCCCACTCTAAACTCAGGGTGATCTCATCTTGAGATCCTTAACTTAATGGCATCTGTAAAGACCCTATTTCTTTCTTTTTTTTTTTTGTCCTTTTTGTGACCGGTAAGGGGATTACAACCCTTGGCTTGGTGTCGCCTGCACCGCGCTCAGCCAGTGAGCGCACCGGCCATCCTTATATAGGATCCGAACCCGCAGTGGGAGCGCCACTGCACTCCCAAGCGCCGCACTCTCCTGAGTGCGCCATGGGGCTGGCCCTAAAGACCCTATTTCTGAAGGTAACATTCACAGGTATTAGAGGTTGGGACTTAGACATATCTTCTGGGGAGACACAATTTAACCCACTACAACTCCTTCTTCTGAATCTTTGTGCATTCTTCATAACAATCCTTCCTCCTGGACTGGCCTTCTTGCCATTTTAACTTGTCTAAATCTAACACAGTTTTGGATCCTAGCCCAAATCCCAATTTCTCCATGAGGCTTGCCCAGAGTCCACTATCATTCTAAAACTAGAATTGCTGTCATTCTAAAACTCCCAGAGTGTCTTGTACAAGTACTTTTTCAATAGAATTTACCATAATTGAGGCAGAAGTATTTATGAACTGATCTTTCTTCTCCTTGAGACTTTCAGTTTTTGAGGGCAAGACCACCTTTGTAGCTCCCAATAGAGACTCCAAAATTGGAGCCATTTATGCAATAGCTGAATTGAATGAACTATAAAGGCATAGTTCTGCTGTGGGGGATTTCATTTCCATGGGTAGACAGTGGGGATCTTTAGAGCTGATGGGGGGCCATGGTCTCTTTTGCTCTATCTGGTAGGCGCTTTTGGGAGGGTGTGCAATTTAAATAAGGTAAAGTGGTTAAGCAACCCCCATTAAATCTTAAAGACAAAGGCAAAATAATATAAAATGTCAAAAGAAGGGGCCGGCCCAGTGGCGCACTGGATAGTGCGCTGCTTGGGAAGCGCGGCGGCGCTCCCGTCAAACACCTGCACCCAGTCCTTTTTTCTCTTTTTTTAAACAAAACTGAGCAGTCTTATGATTCATAGATCGGTAGGCACTGAAAGATCTCAGTGGTCTTTCAGTCCAGTCATAAGATGAGTGTGTGATTTGCCCAAAGCCATACAGCTGGTTCATGGCAGAGCCAAAAACAGATAGTCCAAGTCTCCTCATTCAAAACCCAAAGAGCAGTTTCTTCTCGTAGTTTCATTTTGAGATATAGCCAATTTAATCTGCTTCTGTGAACCCCTCCACACTCTAATTAATAATAAAGATGACAAAATTTATTTTGATTTAAAGAACTTTGGATTCCTGAAGGCCTTTAGGATGAATATCCTAAATTGGAAAATAAATAAGTACAAATGGCACTGAGATGTATTTTTTATATTTTTGATATATAAAATAGACTTTTTTTATTGAAACATAATTGATTATAAAAATTGGTGGGGTACAGAGTTGAATATCAATACCTGTATACAACACATGATGATCAAATAAGGATAATTAGTAAACTTATCTTTACAAAATGCAGTCATTCTTTGTGACCCTTAACTGATTTCTCGCTAGCCTGTTTTTAATCCCATCTTTTCATATTTTCACTAATAAGCAAAAGTCAGTAGATCATGTGTTCATTGGGTCTTGTGGTCATTAGTGTGAATCAGAAAGATGGTACTCTAATTGCTTACACCCTGGGTAAAGCACTCTGTTGGCTGAGGTGCAAACCATTTTCCTTAGCGACAAAGTGAATCTCTAGGTCAAAAGCCCTCACTGCATTTTTTTGTAATTTTTAGATGTGTTGTTACTAACATGAGAATCATTAGAACCTCCTCTTTTAAAATTACATATACTCATTTAATCATTTTTGGACAAAAAGTCAGGACCAAAAGATTTGTGCTTTGTTTCTAAAATTATATATTTGGAAATCTTGCAGTGATACAAAATTAAATCCAATTTAGCTAGAATTTAGCAAATCAAGGCCTTTCATGAAGAAAAGAAAAAAATTGGGTTATCAAAGAAAATCTGGGACATGTGGTCACTATGCTATGCTTTATCAGTGTTACTAAAATCCAAATATGTAAATAATATATATACACATATTTAAGAAAATCCTAAAAATGAGTGTAATTGATAATAAATAGAGCTGATAATAATACTTAGAATGCAGAGATTAGATGACCTCTTATGATCCCTCAGAGTCTCATGGTATTAAACTATTATTAAAATAATAATAACAATAATAATAACTAATATTACTGAGCTCTTACTATATCCTGATCTATGCTATTGCATTAGTAGAATCTACTGTCCTATAAACTTTTTCTCTATTCACTTCTTTGGTCCTCAAAATAAATCTATGACATAGGTACTGATAATAAAGTATGTTATAATATTATCTCAATTTATCACTTTACCAATGAGGAAACTGAGTCTCAGAGAAATTAAGGAACATGCTTAAATCACACAGCTCATAAATGGCACAGTGAGGATTGGACTATGAAATTTAGGCTTCTTTGGAACCCATTCTCTTAACCTTCACGGAAATTTACTTAAATATTACTATACTCTTGGCTACATATAATTTAATGAAATTTAAGGAAGGCTGGGAGGATTAGTTAAAATGGTTCTGAGACACAGTGCATATGGGTGATTGGAATGTGTGTTCCACTTTCTGGCTAAGAGTTACTGGGAAAGGTACATGAGGAGGAAATCCTTTTCTTTCCTGTCTTTAATTTATTTCCAACCCTCTGGAATGACTGGGCTCATGAGACAGCCAAGCATGCAACCACAACATGAAAAGTTCAGGCAGCTACTCAAGCCTCTGGCACCGCATAGATGGAACATTCTGACGGCCAAACTGTTCTTTTTGCAGCCAGATGCTCTGGCATTGTGCAGGTGCAGCTCGGCCATAGTCCTGGGTTCCTGGCTCCACTCTGATCCCTGTTCTTGCCCCCTCTCTTATCTTCCTAAATCCCTTCTACTTCTATCACATGCCCTGAATGTCCCCATCATGGGGAGTAAGAGGAGATGCCGAGGCAATTAGTGTTCCATTGTGACACGGTGGATGCTTTGGGACTGTCCTCTCCCAGGAAAGAACTCTTCCAGCTTCTTTCCTCCTCTTCCCACACCTAGGGTTCTGGGAACAAGGTTTATGATACTGCTTAGTTTATGTATTTTTTTCTTAGTATCAGGCGGGTTGATTTTTACAAGATAAACTTTGGTTATGTACGAGATCCGGATGAGCATAGACCTACCCCATCAAGGTTTAGTTATCAGCAAAGTCATCATTTAGAGTTATGTGGGGTTCTATAGTGAAGCAAATCCACGTAGTGGGTCAGACATGTCTCTCTCACCCCTATCCTTCAAGAATTGTTTCTTTTTGTCCGCTCAGAGAGTGAACAGGGGAAAGGGGGACTGATATTTATCCTGGGGCTATCATGTGTCATGTGGTCTATATACATTGTTTCCTTAATTTCTTATAACAACTCTGTGAGACACACATTATCACTCCATTTTACAGATGGGGAAGTAGAGGCTTAGAGATGCAAGTTCAAAGAGTTGAAGTGGTAAAATTGGAATTTGACTCTCAGTTGGGTTGACTCTAAAGTTAGTGTACTTTCCATGGTGCTATTACCATGGGGGATTGTTGGTTCCTCGCCACCGGGGACCAACAACACAGGGCGGGAGAGGACCCCGGGCCAGCCGGCGGTAACTTCCCATGGGGCTGAGCAGGATGATGAGTGTCGCAGGCCCGATCCCCTCTGCACTTCAGCCCCGGGGATAGAGAAAAAACACCGAGCCAGGAGAGCGGTCAAAGCCGGAACTCTGTTTATTGCAAGGGTGTTGGAGCTTATATAGAGGGAGCAGGCGAGGATTGCGAAAGAGGGCAGGAGAGGTCGGCTGACCAATCAGGGGAGGCCACAGGTTGGGAGGAAGGGAGGTGGCAGAGCGGGAAAAAGTTGCTTAGTCACTGGGCCCCGGAAAAGGGAGCAATCAGCTACGTGCGCATCAACGCTAATGAAATGGCGGCGGTGAACTCGTACCTACAAAATGGCCACCGCTTGATTTATATCAGGAAGCCGGAATTACACACAGTTAGGTGCCCTATGATGTGATTGCACCGAAGTGCGGCCCAACAGGGGATTTGTGCATTTTAACTGAAAGCAGGATCTTAAACAGAAGAGACCTAGCCTTTCAGTAGACTTTTGGGCCTCAATCGGATGCTGCTTTTGAGGAATTCTCATCCTGAAGTTATGGCACAGAAGTAGTGATTTGGTGTTCCTCTGTGGATAATCTTCCCTGGTGGTATAACAACTAGTATTGTATTACATAAATGGAAATAGGCCCCTCCCAGGAAATACAAGATTGGTGCATTTCACACAAGCTGTAGCTCTTACAGTCAGGAATGACCTACCAATTAAGGACATCCTTGTTCAGGCAATTGATTGCAATTGATAAGAGAGATATGAACAGGAGTCTTCTTAATGAATTTGCTAATAGATGCTTCCTGTTGACTCACTTTGGTCCAAGTTCAGTCATTGACATTACTGTGTCAATGCTTGACCTTTTGAGTGACATGACAGAGGTACTGCCAGACAAGCACCATACCTGGACATTCCCCTAACTGGGGGTGGCTCTACAGTAGATGCCTGCCCCCTCCTCTTAAGTCCTCATACTCTCCCCAGTGGAGAACTCATTCAGATTCCATTGCTTCATTACCTCCTCTATGCAAATAACTTTCAAATCGCCTATGCTCTGTTTCTACAAATATCCTGCTGCCTACTGGATATTTCCAATTGGACATCTCACAATCACTTTAAGCCCAGAATTTCTAAAACCAAACTAATTGTACCCCCTCAAATCTCTTTCTCCCAAACAATCCAGCTGCTGATAACTCAACAATGTTAGTCATCCTTGTTTTGGAGTCTTTTATGACCTACCTCTCTTCCTGCTCCCTTTGCAAGTTCAGCCAGTATTTTTTCCTAAGTAAAATTTCTGGGACCTATTTCCTCATCCAGGATTCCATGGATACCCCTCTAGCCCTTCAATGGCCTGCTTGGCTCCTACCCTTGTAGACCCCTATTCTCTTGCACGTGCAGACTGAATTCTATCTTCAAATCCTGGACTCATTCCATTTCTAGACAAAGGCAAATTAAAGAACACTGGGCTAATTGTTTTCTTCCCTCTCAAGAATAAACACCATGGTTTCAATTATTCATTTTAAAATACTTTAAATTAATTTTTTATTAGCCAAGTTATATGTGGTTATTCTTGAAAGAATTAAAACATTACCATTAAGGCTATAATCCATATTGACCCTCCCTTCCTTGCCCAAGTGAATTATCAGTTTGTTTGTATCCTTCTAGATCTTTTCCTAAGCCTTAACAAACACACACACATGTGTATTTGTAGAAAACACATACTATTGTTTTTAACAAAGCTATCATATAAAAGCATCATGCTGTGTATATTCTATAACATGCTCTTGTACTCACTTTCCACATATTCAACAAATATTTATTGGGTGGCTGCTAGGTGCCTAGCACTGTTCCAAATCACTGGGAATACACTGGACAACCAATGGAAATAATTAGAGTCCCTGAGTTCATGTAGTTTACACGGGCAATCCGTTGATGTGGTACAAATGGATACATCTCACGCTTTTCAATGACTACTCCATAGTACGGATATGTTGGAATTTATTTGGCCATTTCTGTATTGATAGCCATTTAGATAGTTTCCAATGTTTTGCTACAGCACATGATACTGTTATGAGCTCCCTGACATGCGCCTCCTTGGGCACGTGTGTGTGTTTCTCTAGGACAGACACCAAGAAGTGGGGCTGCTGAACAAGTGCCCTCCAAGTAGGAGCCAGTGCTTCCAGCAGTGTGCACAAGAGGACTTGCTGCTGCACGTCTTTGCCAATGCTTGTTATCATCAGAATTTTATGCATTCTACCCATCTCATGAATGAAAAATGGTATTTTGCTGTTATTTAATGCCAATCAAGTTTTTATAAAGTGCCTGTCTACACAGTGTTGTAGATGAAATATATAGATTGAGTTGAATTGCTGCAACCCATTATTATTATTATCATCATTATTGTTATTTGTTCAGCTCATCAATGTTTATTGAATTATGAACCGTTGCAAACGTTGTGGTGATCTGTGACACCCACTCACCCACACATCCTACTCCCTTTCTTGGTTTTCCACAGGAAGGAAGCCTGAGGCAGCACCTCCCCCAAACTCCAGTGGGTAGAAGAGGAGACATGTGGGAGATGTCCCAGGGTGGGGGATAGGAGGGGAGCAGGGCCAGGGGTCAGCTGAACGTGCAATGAATTCCTTCATTCAACAGGTATTTATTGAGTGCTTGCTATGTGCTGAGTACTGTTTAGTTGCTGAAGATTATCAACTGAGCAAAAAAGATAAAGTTCCTATTCCCATGGAGCTTATATTCCAGTGGGAGGGACAGACAATAAATAAGCAAACACGTGCTGTGTCGTTGGTAGGTGCTATGAGAAAAGCTCAGGTAGGGAAAAAGCATTTAAAATGATTGGAAGGAAAAGAGAGCATAAGCAATGTAGGTGGAGGGTGGGAGCATTCAGGGCAGGGAGAGTAAGAAGTGCCAATGTCCTGAGGCCACATGTGCTTGGCGTGTTCAGGGAACACATATTTATGGGCACCTGACCCCTGCCAGTTCTTAAGTGCTGAAGTAGAATTGTTCACAAGTAAGGCAAGATTGCTGCTCTAATGGAGATGCCCTCACGATACACTGACTTTTACTAGTTTCTCTCTTAGAGCATGATGTTATATCTAAGTTAAGAACAGCAATCGAGCCATCTGTACTTGGCCCCTCTTTTTCATCAAACTCCTATCTATCTTTTAAGACTCAGCTGAGTCCTCACCTCCAGGTGCCTGTCCTAACCCCAGTCTGATTTGCCAACCCCCTGCCCCTGTCTGTGCCCAGGAAATCCATGCCTGGTCTGTCATGGCCCTTCTTGTATTTAGTATAATACTTGGTTAGTTTATCTCTCTCCCCAGCCAGGCTGTGTGCTCCTTGCCATAGTGGGGACTGGATCTTTGGTATTTGTGATCCTTACTAACATTGCCTGGCATATCACGGATGCTCTATACATATCTTTGCTGAAGGAATTTATAAATAACGTGAACCTATACCACGGTAGTCTCCAGAGGCTGGGAAGACCATCCCATATGGCCCCTATAAAGAAATCCCAAGGAAGTGTGGGAGCAGCTGATGGAAGAATGTCCGGCAGGGGGCTTTCTCGGGGGTGGGTCTCTGGCCCTGTCTCCCAGTCCGACATGAGAAAGAGATAACAGGATTTTCAACCTCTCCTCTCAACCTTCTCCACCCCTGATAGAGAAACAAATTCCTCACCAGGAAGATGGGTATGGGAGAGCCTTGACCCTGAGCAAGTTGTCAACTACAGAGGCCTTGATGTACAGACCTTCTGCCCCAGTTTCTCCACTGATGGACAAGGGTGGCTTTGGAATGGTAGAAGGCCCGATGTGGCTGCTGAGGAACATGGGTCATATCTTCTCACCATCTGGTCACAGAAGACTGTCTTCTTCAGGAGGTGGCTACTTTATATCATCGTGAGAGCTGGAAGGATCCCCAGTCCTTCAAGTAGTTAGTTGTAATTTTAATGGTTTTCCTGGCTGGGCTTATCTATCTCTATGAGCATGCCTGCTGGAAGTATTACTTGAAAAAATGAAAGAAAGAAAAAAAAAATAGACTTTCTCCAATGGATAAATTAATCAGTGTGTGAGGCCTGGGTGCTTTTGCTGTCTTTCTTTTAAGGTGAGGCCATCCCTTGCTTGCAGCAATGACTGCCATTTCTCTAGGCTCACCCTGAAGGGTCTGTTAGGTTGTTTTATTCCAGTTAACAGCCCAGTAATTGGAAGTGTTCAGAGTGCAAGGAACAAGTGACAGGAGGAAGGGATGAACCACTGAAGGATAACTGGGAGTCAGGGCAAGGAAGGGGCCGGAAGGTTAATAAAAATATCGCAGAGGAGGATATTTTTAAAGAAGCAACTCCACTTTTGATGGTCCCGTAGCAAAGTTTAAATGCTACTATAGATCATCTAGCTGTCCTCCATAAGATGCTTGAGTTGCAAGTGGGTGTTTTTGTGTATGGAGACTTATCAGTGGGTCTTGATATCTGAATTTTCCCTTAATTACATAGACTCTATAGGTAGTCCCTAATTGCTGTGGGTTAAATGTGTACCCCAAAAGTTCATGTGTTGGAAATTGTAAGAGTGTTAAGAGGGTGGGGAAATCCAGTTATGGTATTTGAAAGGTGGGGCCTTTAAGGAGTGATTGGACTGTGAGGACTGTGCCCTTGTGAATAGATTGATCCATTCATGCAGTAATGGGTGTGGTTCTGATGGCTTTATGAGGCGAGCAAGTGAGAAAGTTCTCTCTTGCTCAGCCCATTCTTACCATGTGACACCCTGCATCCATGTAGAGTCACCACCAAAAAGAAGGCCTTCACCAGACGTGTTCTCTGGACCTTAGACTTCCCAGCCTTCAAACTGTAAGAAATAAATTTCATTTCTTTATACCTTACCCAGTTTCAGGTATTCTGTTATAAGCAACAGAAACAGACTAAAGTAATAATGATGAATGAATTATGCTCTCAAAGTTGGGTCTCAGGTTCATTGGTTTATCAACGCAGGTTTTTCCACAAAAGACTATGCCCCAGTGTTTAAAATGTGTGCTGCGCTGGATTTCAAACCCTGCTTCCATCACTAAAGTGCTTGTGGATATTGGAGCGAATCACTTTGTCTAAGTGTCAGTTTCCTCGTGGGTTAAATGGGACTAATAGTAGCAATTCTTCCCGTGTAGGGTTGCTGTGGGAGTGAAGGGACCCAGAAGTGCTTCCTGCCTGGCACTTAGGACAACCCCTTTGGGCTGATCACTGCATCCTTCTGCCCCTGTCTTGTCAACTTTCCCCTCCTTCTCTCTATTTGAATGGTCACTGCACATGGGACCTTTGCCTTCAGAGGACTCATCTCCAGAATGCATCTTTCTCAGGAGACAGACTACTGAGAATATTGCTATGGGTTCCAAAATGGCCAGAAACCTGGGTTGTCTGTCCATTTATCAAGAATAGTCCACTGGATCCTTGATAAAAACTTCTGTGAGGATGCTCAGGACTCTGTACCTGGCTGGGCATCGTCCTCCAACAGAACTGGCTCTGAGTGGTCTTACAGCAGCAGTTGGTGTCACCTTGGCATGGGGTGCAGCAACTCTCCCATGACACTGGATGTCCATGTAGTTATGTGCCCCATCTCCTTTCTAAGGAGCCCAATGACATCACGGGAGGGTTTGGCTTATCTCAGGAAGATCCATCAGGAAGAAAATTGACTACCCAGGAGCGAGCTGTAATGTGCATTCACACACTGGAAAACATTTATCACGACAGAAAACTGGGTAGCTTCTGAGCTCCAAGGATTACCTAGAATTTATTGGAGGTTCGAGTTCTTCTCTCCTAACCATTTTTTCCAATTTCTCATACACAAGCCTATTCCTTTTCTTTTCTTTTCCTTTTCTTGCCTCCAAAGAATCAGGCTAACAATGTCCATACAATCATTGAACTTTGTTTTTTTTTTTTTTTTTTTTTTTTTTTTTTTTTTTTTTTTTTTTTTTTTTTTTTTTTTTTTTTTTTTTTTTTTTTTTTTTTTTTTTTTTTTTTTTTTT
>NW_007728742.1:22440-118907 GCF_000696425.1 Galeopterus variegatus | reverse complement strand
TCTACCAGGAATATATTAAGGTGTCCATCAAGATAAAATATTTCAATTTTTTTTTGTCCTTTTTGTCTTTTTTCGTGTCCGGCAACGGATTGCAACCCTCAGTGTTGCGCCCGTACCGGACCAGGACCGGCAACGGGATCGCAACCCTTGGTGTTGCACCTGCACCTCGCTCAGCCAGTGAGTGGGAACCGGTCTGTATGTGGGATCCGAACCCTCAGCGGGAGCGCCACCGCGCTCCCAAGCGGCACACTGTAGCAGTGCGCCACCAGGCCGGCCCTGAACTTTGTTGATTTGATTTATTTTGGGGAATTATTGACCCAATAGAACTTAATGACACTTCAGAGTTGAAGCCCTTTGTGTAAATCCTTCGTCCTCTGCAGATTAACAGCCAGATGGGATCTGGAAGGGCCCCAAAGTCCAAATGCTAAAATCTATACTAGATTTTCAGCTGAAAGAAAGTTACTGTTCCTGTATACTAGCTAGTTTTTTGGGTTTTTTTGTTTTTTTCCTGGAACAACAAAGACAATAACAAACTTCGATTGCTTTCCCTTTTCTTTCTTAAAAAAAAATTGTTTTTTAAAGCTAACAGACTCTGATTAACTGGCTGAAAATCAGGAACACAAACTCACAGCTTTCTCTCAAATGTTCTTTGTTCATGGGCAATAAAATCTGATATTTAATATCAGATTAATTAAATGTATATGGAGCAGCTACAGCCACCACCACTAAAAGCAGATTTTATTTTAACTGAATTCACGAAAAATAGGGAACGATGTACTCCCAGGTTCTGTATAAAAAGTAATTTCTCTATTGCTGAATTCTGAAGTGAAATTTGAATTTGCATATTTTAGTAGATCACCCCTCCTCAAGCACACAAAAAGGGACCGTGACATGCAGCATTTGTTTATACTTAGCTAGGTCTGATGAAAGCATGAGATAACTAACTTCAGTGCCTGGCTCCTTTGAGACTAGAAGGTATTGGGAGATGGAGAAAGGGGTGCCATCCTACTGTGGGAGCCCATTTCTCTTTAAAATGAGCCCAAATGCAGAGCCTTAGCCCTGTCTGATGTGCACAGCTTGGGCTGGTGCTGTTATTACCCAATCAAGGCATCTGCCCATTTCTAATCCTTCAATGCAGAAGAGACAATTCCACCATCCTACATAATATGTACCAGCTGAATGGATCCCAATTTATCAGGAAAACTATAAATTCCAGAATACCAGGCTGAAACTAAAGTAATAAACCCTGTGATCTTTGTACCATACATTTTAGGCTGTTCTTTAAGGTCTCCAAGGAGATCTGTGCCATAAAAACCATTTCTCAGGAATTCTGCCAGCTATAGAAGCATGCTGCTGCAACTGCTGGCGCTAATATATTACAACTTGTTTATCACACTCCGGAGCAGCGGCAGCATCAGCAGCGTTACCAAGGGAGGGGAAATGATGTGCATATCCTCTCAACAGGCAGCCAGATTTTGTTTCTTATGTATACATAAAAAAGAAGCATGCTTTTCTTTTCTTTTTCTTGTCCTCTTACTCTGTACCCCCTCCCCAGAAATAGCTCACCAGCTCGAAGGAGACTGAATAGGGCTTCTATTAATCTTCATATCTCCATTGGAGCTCTTGCCACTTTCAGTACAAAGATAACAACATGCCGTTGTCTGGAAAAGACTGCAAAATTTTGGTGAATGGTGTGGCTTGAGAGCCTTGTAGATTTGGATATAAACTCCATGAAGTACCCATGTAGCCTTGGGTGGGTTATCAGGTTAACTGCTTTGAGCCTTAGTTTCCTCATCTGTGTGTATGTGTGTGTGTGTGTGTGTGTGTGTGTGTGTTTAAAAGAATAATGATGCCTCTTGTGAGGATTAAATGAGGTAACAGATCTAAAGAGCTTATTACTATGTCTGGTGTATAGCAGGGATTTGAAAAATGTTATTTTCCTTTCACCTTATTAGTTGATGAAATGAACAAAATACAAGGCACCAATTTGCTATTTTTATTAAGGAGTATACTATGTTGGAAGCAAAATCTTAGTACATTAATTCTGGCTATTTGCCTAACAGAGAAATCTTTAGTGCGATTTCTAGAGTGCTGATAAGGATACCTGCCTGTGTGAGTTTGCGAGGTCTGCCGTAGCAAAGTATCAAAGACTAGGTGGCTTAGACAGGAAGGGTATTCCAGGCTGGGAGAGCACAAATGAACTCACTCATTCTAGAGACTATGCTGGACCAAATACATTAAGGTGAGAAAGGACAGGGTATGTGTGGGATACATGTGCAGTTGCGGGGTAGAGGAGTATGTGTAGAGACCCATCAACAATTCATTGTCTCATGGTTCTGGAGGCCAGAATTTCAAGATCAAGGTGTTGGCTGGGTTGGTTTCTTCTGAGGCCTCTCTCCTTAGCTTCCACGTGACTGTCATCTCTCTGTGTCTTCACACGGTCTTCCCTTTGTGTATGTGTGTGTCCTAAGCTCGCCTTATAAAGACACCAGTCATTGGATCAGGGCCCACCCCAGTGATTTCATTTTAACTTAATTACCTCTTTAAAGACCCTGTCTCCAAATATAGTCACATTCTAAGATATTGATGGATAAGACTTAAATGAATTTGGGGAGAACAGAATTTAGCCCAAAACACTCCCCTACCTTACCATACTGTTTTAACCATAGAAGGGGATAGAAATGGCCTGATTCCGCTTGAGGAGCCATTATGTGTTTGTTATAATCTTTTGAAATATGAAGAGAATTTGGAAACTCACCCATTGTATTGTTTAACACATGAAACAATTCTAGTGGATATAGAAATTGCAATAAAAATATTACTATCTGATATCCTCTGCCTAATTGGCTACCTGGTGAAGAATTTAAGAAAAAATGCCAAGCCTTCCCTGTAATGGATTAGTAATCTGACAACTGTGAAATCCTTTAGGTTGCCGAGAAGTCATTTCCTAGCTTAATAGAGCTGGTAGTTATCTAGTGCACTGTCATGGTTGGTTTGGCCTGTGATGGATAATGGCTGGATCACAGAGTTGGACAGCTGTGCTGTGAAGAGGCTCTGCACATCAGTATCAGGACTTGCTTCTCGGCTCTAAGGACTAAAGCTTGAGAGCCCAAAGTGGCTTCTTATCTCGGTGTGACCGGTGTAGCAAGCCGAGGCAGGGAGAAGCCCTCTGCTGCACCATGGGAGGATGTGCATTAGATTCTGATTGCTGCTGTAACAAATAACCACACACTTAGTGGCCTAAAACTATGCACATTTATTATTTTACATTTCTAGAAGTCAGAAATCTCAAATCCGTTTCACGGGGCTAAAGTCAAGCCGTCAGCAGGGTTGGTTCCTTTTGGGGCTCTAGGGGAGAATCTGTTTTCTTGCCTTTTCCAACCTTTACGTGCCACCTGCATTCCTCAGCTAGTGGCCCCTTCCTCCATCTTCCAAGCCAGCAGCATAGCACCTTACAATCTCTTTCTTATTCTCTGACCTTTGGTCCTTTATCACATCTCCTCTGTCACTCTGTCACTCCTGCTTCTCTCTTTTACTTATAAGAACCCAGCGAGGACATTGGGCACACCTGGACAATCCAGGATAATCTCCTCATCTCAAAACTCTTAACTTAATTACATCTGCAAAGTCCCTTTTGGTTCTGGGTATTGGGACATGGGCATCTTTCCAGGGGGCCATTGTCCTACCTACCACAAGGAAGAGGCCTGGCTGGTGGGCTCTAGGGCCAGGAGATAGGAGTTATCAGCAGCTCCACATTCCAAACCAAGGGTTTTTCACCTGCTTGGGGGTGGTGAGATGAGACGGGTGAGCATGTGTGTGCATGCGTGTGTGCATGTGTGCATGCACACACTCGTGCACACATGTGCATGTTCAGTTGGTACAAAGTTAGCATTCAGGAGGCTCATGAATTGTTACATGTGCGTACATTTATTTATTTATTTATTTATTTATTCATCCAAGCATCCATTCATTCCTATGGAAATGTCCCTCTCTTTAGATTCAAAAATTTATCCCCACTTCTATGAGGTTAAAACTTGTGTCTCAGACAGCAGAGAAAAGAGCAGTTGGACCTCAAAGATCTCAGAGCTGCTGGAAGACTGGGAGCCACTGTCTCTGCTCGTCAGCTCAAATTCTATTTCTTCCTTCTTTTCCTTTTTTTCTGGCTAACATTTATTGAGTATTTACCATGAGGAGATAGAGTGCTACGTGCTTTATCTGTTACTTGTCTTGTAATCCTTGCTGTGTTTGTGAGCACAAGGCCTCCTGCCATACATAGCAAGGCACAAAATTTCAGTGGTTTGACCCCATAGAGGCTTATTGCTTGTGCACGTGACCCTTGGATGCTAGAGCACTGATCTTGGGGGTGCTTTCCTCCACAGGATGGTTTGCTTCCTAGGCCTGGTGCACGGGGTGGCTCCACCACCCCTGAGGACCCCAGACTCCTCTGCATATAGCCAGCTCACAAGAAAAAACAAGCAGAGGAGGTTCATCTCCTTCTTAAATAATCCTGGCCAGGAGCAGCATGTATCATTTCTGCCTACATTCTATCTTCCCAAACCTGGCCGTACCTGGGCACAAGGGGGACTAGGAAATGCGGTGCCTGGCTGGGCAGTTTCTTCTCAGTAACAACTCATACCATGCAAGTTTTGAGGAGGGTGAATTTTTGGTGGACAGCTGCCATCTCATCCATCCTCTGAATAACTCTATTTGGTAAGATTTTCCCTCTTCGTTGACAAGCAAATCAAGACCCAGCATATTCTAGTAAGGGGAGCTGGTTAGTAAGTGGCATAATCAGAATCCCTGCACAAGCCTGTCTGAATTCTCTCTGACTGCAGTGCCATCTTTGTGACCAGTGCCTCATGCCAGCACTCATCCTGATGCTATCAACCTCCTTTGCACCTGATGATCCGCAAAGTGGTCAGTCGCCCCTCTAAACCACAGATGATCAAGTCTGCAACCCTGTTCTGAGAGGCAGCCTGCAGTCAATCCCTTTTCTCCTTTCCTGCCTTCTGTCCTTCTCTTGTTAAATTCCCAGGCTCCTTGTGTGGTCCCCAAGCTCTGGGATCCAGATATTTTATAATCTCCCGTTTCCCTCAGTCAACAGCATGGATCCCTGATGGTTTGCTTCCTCAAACCTGTTCTGAAGATGTTCACAGACATCAAGCTTCATACAGTAGTCATCTTTAATTTCTCTGTGTTCCCTGTTCATCCATTTATCCACACTCTGACACTCTCCCTGTGCCTGCTCTGTGCTAGGTGCTGTGCAATCTACTTGATAGGAATATGACCCAGGACTTGAACTTAAGGTGTTCTGTTTCCAGTTTCAGAACCCAGTATTGCCAGCATTTATCCTCCTCTCTGTTTGCACTGTTAAGTTTACCAGCTCATTCCCTTATCCCCTCTTGGAGCACTCAGTTATTTCCTCGAGGCCCCCTACCATATTTATCTATAGTTTAATTGCTTGTACACATTGTTGCCAAGTTAGTCTTTATAAAGCACTGCCCTGATTCCATTAATTTTAAACTCTAAACCTTCCATGGCTCCCTATTGACTGTAGAAGAAGGTCCAAACTCTCTAATGTGAAACACAAACCCTTCCATGATCTGGCCCCACTTGATCTTTCTAATCTTATGTGTCATTTTCCCCTTTCATGTTTTCCATTCTAACTGAATTGCTTACGGATCTCTACACATACTCCTTCTTGACCTCTTACCTGCGTATGTATTCCACACGTACCCTGTTCTTTTTCACTTTAATGCCTTTGTCCAGCATAGTTTCTAGGATGAGTGGGTCTATTTGTGTTCAATAAATACATGTCAATGAATGACTAGATCCCAGCCTGGAATGCTCTTCCTGCTCTTAAGCATATCTATATCCCAACATACTACTTTGCACCTTCGTCATGGCAATAAATTCACTGTGGGCCAAACCATCCTTCACCTGCTCAGCAGCTGAGCACAATGTCTTATAACTGGTAGGTCCTCAGAAAATATGTGTGTGTGTATGTGCATGTGTGAGCATATGCATATTGAATGGTTAGACCCTGTTAAAACGTTTTGAGGATTATAGACTTTAAATAAGACATCTGCCACACAGTGGCTCTCATCTGGAAACATGTTATGCTAAGGTGTTAATGGCTGATATCTGTGCTGAGCCATTTCTAAAGAGGCATTAACTAAAGAACCAGAAGAAATGAGTCTCTAATTTGGGAATTTTAGGGTTACTGGACCAAGTAGGAGAGGTGTTTGGGGTCAGGGATCCTCTGATCATCTCACACGAGTAACAGGATTCTTAGCAGAGGGGCAACCTGTCTGGCCACTCCAGAAGAAATCCATGCCTGTTGGAATGAACACTGTTGAGTGAGGTGCCCTGGCTATAGGTGGAGACTGGGGTACTGGGGTGGCGTGACTGGGTCATCCATCATTCAGCACAAGGTCAGACAGCATATTGGTTGAACAAGTAAATAAGTGTATCAGAAATGGAGTGTGAATGAAAACTCTAGCGTAAGGCTCTTTGTAGTAGTTGCCTCTGGGTGCTTCTTCTCAAAAAGGTGGGGAAGGACTTAGGGTGCCAAAGGAATATAAAGCTTCATGCTTGCTTTGTTTGGTGAGCAGACAGCTCTCTAAATGTGCCCTTCTGATAAACACAAGTGTTCCTGTCCTCTTCATTTGGTGCCAGTCCTGGAGAGCACAGACACAGGCTGGAGGTTGTGTCTTTATTAGGGTCATTACCCACCAAGGGAGCCTGCTCAGGGTTTCACATGGGTTGCGGCTGAGTGGGAGGCCAGCAAAGTCACCAGACTCCACATGATTTAATTAGAGGCAAGATTTCAAGCTCTGTTTGTGTTCCCAGGATTTGGTGTGGCGGTACAGCTGGGACCATGGTATCTCGGCTTCCTCTGTCTATGTAATTGGTACAGCAGGGAGAGCTTGATTGGTCCGACGGTAAGTTTTCTCCACGGAAGGTTTCCAACACCCAAAATACATTTCACTGACTTGAAATGAGTCACTAGATACAATGCAGCCAAGGAAGGCACATGTCTTGGAAACTCTGTTGCTTAAATTCCTCTGTAAGACTTGGGGAAGGCAGGATTTGAAACCCAAGACAGCCAACTCTTACATTAGAGATAAAATGCTAACTCTTTCTTGTCATTCCTCTCTACAGCTTATCTCCTTTTCCCTTTCAGAATGTTGTCAATCCAAACAAAGATGCACGACCTAAGAATCCATCTTATTACTAAGCCCCTCACCATTGAGTTTCTCTTTCTGTATTCTGATGTAACCCATTCTCACTGCTTCTAATGCTTTCTCCTTGCCCTCTGCAATTCCATATCCACATGACACAGTTTGCTCCAAGTGGAGATGACATATGTGGTGTCATTGATCCTTTCTGCACCCATGACAAACAGCACTAATTGATCACAGCACACTTTCTCAATGACTGGGTCTTGTTTGCGGAGTTCTACTGCGAGAGCCCCAGGCAGCCACCAACAATCAGTGAAAGTGAGCATATGAGATAAAACCTATTTTGCCAATTAAGCATTTTCTGTTGACTCCTAGACATGAAAATTAAGTAATTAGCTTACTTATACTATCCTTTCTCCTACTCTTTTTTCTTTCAAGATTTTCATTTTTCTACTGATTGTCTTTGGAATTTTAATATATAGCTAAATTCCTCTTTTTTGTTCAATCAAGTTTTAGCAGTATTTCTTCCTGTCTTACTTTATAAGAGAGTATTATCTTTCATATAGTTTCCTTCGCTCTCCCATTTTACTTTCCCTCTCCCATGACTTTTATATTGTCATCGTGTTAACATTTACATTCTTTATATAGTGTGTCCTGATCAGTCTCAATGAGACAGTCTGCCCCCACCAATCTATTCTCTTTACCCTGCCTTATTTTTCTTTACAGCATTTTCAAACACTTGAAATACTAAATATTCACTCGTTAATTGTCTTCCCCCAACTGAATTTAAATTTCACAAAAGGAAGAAATTTGTGTGTTTTCTTTAGTGTTATATCCCTACCACCTAAAATACTGCTGTCATAATAAGTGAGGTACTTATAATTACCTGCTTAAGTAATATATGAATTCTAATTATACTCCAGATTCCAGCTAACTTTTATTGGCAGAAGAACTGGCCCTTTGTGGATAAGGAAGTATCTGACCCTGTCATATGAAAGGACCATCTCACTTTCTGGTCCACTAGCGAATTGAGAACTTTTATTGAAGGCATTCTCCAAACTAGGATCCCATTAAAAGAAATTAGCTTGACTGATTATCTAGCTTTAACCTTTTAAGGCACATTGGCTTCCTGTGAGAATGGAACCCAGGGCAGGCAAATTTTGATGGGAAAGGGGAAAAAGAAGGGAAAGGTTTCAAACATGAGGTTGCTTAGGGGGTCAAAATTAGAAGAACTAGATAAGATAGGAAAGGAACTTTGCCTACTTAAAGTGTTTTCTGACTGACTGGCTAATAACTACTTGAATAGCAGAAGTGTGCTGAGATTAGACGTTAGGGCAGACAGGCCTGGGTTCCAGTCCTTTTCTGCCCCTTCTTTGCTGTGTGACATTGGATGAGTTACTCAACCTTTCTGAAAATCAATTAGTGTTATTCATAAAGATGAACCCATGTTGAATAACATCTGCATTTGCCTGCTCAACTATCAAGCCCAAAATGAAAAGGGTCTTATGATGTGCTGGGGAAAACAAGAAACAAGGGCTTTATTTGTTCAGTTATAAATAATGAGTGAGTTAAACAATTAAAGCATGTCATTATCTCACATGTCAAGAAGTCTGGCACTAGGTCATTTCAGGGTTTTCAGTAGCTCAACAACGTTAGTGAGCAAGGTCAGAATCTGTTTTGCCTTTTTTTTTTTTTTTTCCCCCCAGGATTTAAGATGGCTGCAGCAGCTTGAAGGATATCCTTACATGACAGAAAGGATGGAGAGTACATTCATCTTTCTTTTATCAGAGAGAAACTCCTTCCAAGAAGTTTCCAACAACTTTTGTTTATGGTTAACCACAAGGGATTATGGGAGATGAGCATATGGCATTCCAAGCCTCCATCATAAAAGCAGGCTCTGCCTATAAGAAGCAGAGGAGGAACTGGCTGATGGGTAGACAACAAAACATATTTACCTCAGAGATCAAGAAACTAAGGGAACTTGTTGCTGGAGCAGGTATCTTCAACACGTAGTGTTGAGCAGGCAACAGGAGACAGCACTAGAAGAACATCTTTACAAAATTCTGAAGAGTAAACTCAATCCAGGTTACTGGAGAAGAGTTACCATTTCCTGCTGTGTACTAGACACTTTACAAACATAAACTTATTTATGTTTTTCCTACCACATCTCATAAAATAGGTAGCATTATTCTCCTATTACAGAGATCCAGAAATGCACAGAAAATTGCTCAGGACCCCCTAGCTAGTAAGTGGCCCAGCTAGGAATTGAAGCTAGATTTTTCTCACTCCTGTGCTTGTGTTCCTACCTCCTCCACACTCTTCCCCAAATGCCTACCTGCCCCAGCCAAGAAAGATGGGCTTCCTCTCAGGGGCAGTGGGATGACCAAGTTACTGCCTTCGAAGCTGTTTAAGTCTATTTCTATTGCTTGTAACCGATTACCTGAAATTGGACAATTAATAAAGAAATGAAATTTATTTCTCACAGTTTTGGAGGCTGGGAAGTCCATGGTCCAGGGGGAACATCTGGTGAGGGGCTTCGTCTGTGTGGGAACTCCATAGAGTCTGGTGGGATGCAGGGTATCACATGGTGGGAGTAGTGGGCTGAGCAAGAGAGAGAGCTAAACTTTTCACTCACTGTCCTTATAAAGCCATCAGAACCATACCCATGATAACTCATTACTCCATGGGTGGATTAATCCATTCATGAGGGCACAGTTCTCATAATCCAATCGCATCTTAAAGGCCCCACCTTTCAATTATCATAATCTGATGTAACACTGTTACAGTGGGAATCAAGTTTCCAACACAAGAACTTTTGTGGGACACATTCAACCCACAGCAGAGGCCCTTTCCAACACAGTCATGTATGAAGTGAGCTTTTTTTTCATGGCTCTAAAGATCTTTCAGTTATTTTTATTTTTCTCCTATTGACCTAAAACCACTTTTTATAAAAAAGTGTACTTAAGTATGATTCAGTGATTCTGAATACATTTTTTTCCGTGTTTAATTTTTCTTTCTGGTTTCCGCACTCTTGTTTGCAGCTCCTGTGGCTGGAAAAAGCCAGGGCAATTCTTTGGCTGTCAATCATTTTGAAAGGCGACTTTCTTGCATGACTTGGTAAGATGTGAAAGGAGGATAACCACAATGGAGAGACTGTGGTGAGGCGTCCCCAGGCAGCTGGCAGTCTTGAGCATCCAAAAGTAATTGCTCTATTTTATTCACCACAGCCTGCCTGCTGTGTTCATCAGACTGCCCAGTGGAACAGAAGGTAATCAGGGCTGAGACGGTCTTGGAAAGTCAGGCACATACAACCAAAGTTAAAAATATGTAAAAAATTACTCGGATGTGATTTGTGCTCATAGAACTCAATTTCTGGATAACAAGAGGGAAAAGTGCAAAACTGGGGAACTAAAATTCATCTTCTCCAAAGAAACTGCAGGGAGAGCTGTGAACATTTAATAACTTCAGTATCCAACCACCCATAGTAAGTGCTTGCTTAATGCATAGACAGGACGGGGGAACTCAGAGAGCGGGCAACTCAAGGCATTTCCATTTTATTTAAGGAACTCTTTGATCTGTTTTGAAATTTAGGATTCTGCTTTTGACTTTGCTAGATAAAGTTGGAGTAGAAATGAATTATTCATATGAAATATTGCCTCAATAACACTGCATCAAATAAACATAATGAAAAGCTGCCCATGTTATATAAGGGGAGCTAACTCACAACTCTTTTGAATTGCAAAGTTAAGCACTCGGGGCTAGATTCTTCTTCAACATTACTCTATGGAGGAATCCACTTAGGAGGATGTAACGCTCAGATCCCTTTTATTTCCTGTCAGACGTGCATTTGTGGTTTATGGGTTTAAAATGCAGTTGTAACTATGCTGTTAATAAATCTTGCAGTCCTGGTCCTGATTCCATCCAAGTCATTGGAAGCCGGAGAGCAATTTCTATGACAATGTATCCAATACCACTCCAGCATTTTAAGTTCACCATAGAAATATGGTAGCCGGTATTCTTCCCCCACCAATGAATTGTGCGTATTACGATGTTTTCAGCAACCACTAAAGCACACCCATATCCATGCCTCGGAGGGAAAATTTTAAGGCAAATAATATCCTCGGTTATCAGTACTGTTTCTTTTCTAAGGATCCTTTGGTTAATAGATTAAAAGACAGAGAAGGATAAACTAAACCTAAATAAACAGAGCATGTCAGGGGAATTGAGCTCTGCTGAAATTCAATAGATAACACTTGAATTCTTGCTGACAATTCAACTTTAAAGAATTGTAGTTCAATAAAGGTATAGGAAGTAGCGGAGTCAGCCTTGAACAAAATAGTGAGGAAGGCAAAATTTGTTGACCTTGTCCCTGCCCTCTGTCCTTTAGACACTTGAGGTCCTACTGGAGTGGGCCCATGACATTGAAGGGGTGCTCAGGGGTTCCTAGTCACTGACTCGGAGCCACAGAGGGGTTTTATAAAATTGGATTCCTGGATCACACTCCAGACCTGACTTGGAGTGCCTGATAGTGGAGGAGCTTTCTGTGCTTCCTGAGGATCTCTGCTGCTCAGTGGCTCTGGGAACCACTGGTGAAGTGAGGTGGTTGAGAGCTTGAGCTCTGTATTAGGAGGTGAGGCCTTTGGAAAGTAATCAGGTTTAGATTAGATCCTGAGAGTCTCATGGGATTAGTGCCCTTGTAAGAAGAAGAGACATGAGAGCTCTGCTTCTCTCCAAGGGCAGGCATCAAGGAAAGGCCATGTGAGCACACAGTGAGAAGCCACAAGCCAGGATGTGGCCCTCACCAGACACAGAATCTACTGGTACCCTCATCTTGGACTTCTCAGCCTCCAGAACTGTGGGAAATAAATGTCTGTTGTTTAAACCACTCAGTCTACGGTACTTTGTCGTAGCAGCCCAAGCTAAGACAGTCATGAACTGCTCTGCCTCAGTTTCTGCATCTGTGAAATGGTAATAGCAGTGCCCATCTCTCAAAATGGTTGTGAGATTTCAGTAAGAGATTTACACAGCCAGCTGTGTTATGACTTCAAGAGGAAGGAGCATAGAATGGAATCTGAGGCCACTTACTGGTGCTAGCATCTTGAATCACTCAAGTTTGAGACCAGATTTCTTCATTGTAAGACGAGAATGATAATACCTGTTGATCGTGTCTCAGAAAATTGTTCCAAAGAATAAGTGAGACAGTATCAGTGGTTAAAATTATACTTTAAATTTGATAAAAATAAAAATAAATAAAAATGAAGGCCAAAGTTTGGATACTGCTGGGCCAACTGCCCATAGCCATGTAGCCAAAACTTGTCATCCTGATTTCCCCATAACATCAGCTTTGATCATAAGCAAAACACAAAACATGAGCTTTTCGTCCTTGTCAGCATGAGTCAGTGAAGTTAAACTAATCACCTATGGGCAAGTCAGCTTAAACAGCTCTGCCTGGCTTAAAGAGAATGTTAGTGTATGAAAGCCAGTCAAGAAAAAGGCCCAAATACTTCCTCCTCTATGCTTTATAGATCGTGCTGTAACTATCATAGCTGGGCTTCTCACCACTTTGTTAGAAGTTTCCCAGTTCTTGCACTGTTCGTTTGTAAGCATAATAAAGTTTTAGCTTGATCTGATGTTATTTTTGACCTATTAACTAAGTAAATATATAAACATCACAATATAAAATAAATTTTATAATATAAATTATAAGTATTATATACATATAGAAAATAATACACAAATAAAATACATCAATAAAACAATAATAATGGTTGGTATAAATTGTTGAGCACAGACCACATAGCCAGCACTGTATTCGATGTTTTAAGTTCATGGATGCTGCTTCTCAAAAGAAAGCACCTACTGTTTATCGAGGGCTCTTACTGGCTCGGCACTGTGAGAAGGACTCTCTGGCACTTAAAAACAAACACTTGTGAGGCACTTACTATGAGGCAGACACAGTTCTGAGTGCTTTACATATATAAGTAATTTAGCCATTAGAGATACTAGGAACCCTGGTTATTTCTGCCATTTTACAGAGGAGGAAAAGTGAGGCCTAGAAACATGCCCAGTGTTACACAGTCAGTGCTGAAACTGTGATTTGAACCTAGACATTCTGGCTCTGGAATCGGCTCTAAATTAAAATTCTAAACCGTATTTATGATATGAAATTTTTTATAAAATAGTGCCTAATAAATATATTTGTCAAATGAATGACTGACACTTCCTTAGAACTTTGTGACAGCACCAGCAGACCCACAGAGAGAAGTGCCAGGCCTCATTTTCTCACTTTGCTCGGCGGATCCTGTCTAGAATATTGTGCTTAGCTCTGGGTGATATGTTTTAAATGGCACATGACATTTCCCTTTGCCTACCCCTTTCTTCCCTCTCTCCCTGCTTCCTTTCTTCCTTTAAAAATATTTAAGTATGTGCTTTATTCCAGGCATCTTGCCAGGCTCTGAAAGTTTAACAGTAAACAAGATGCCATGGGCTTTGCCCTTAGAGAGCTAAAGTAATTACTTTTAAATTGCCAAATACATGCAATGAGCAGGAGACCTGGGCAAGCGCAGGGTGCCGCAGGCTGCAGGAATGCGTGGGTGGTGGCACCCTGGTCAGGGAGGGTGTCCTTGAGGAAGTGCTATCTAAGCCAAAACTTGACACATGCACTAGCCAGGTGATGGAGTTGTGGGTGAAGACTTAGGAGACAGTGTTTCAGGCACGGGAACAGTGTGGGCAAAGGCCTGGAGGCAAGAGAGTGGAACTTGTAGAAATTGCAAGACGTTTGCTATGCCTGACGCTAATATTTCCAAGAAGGAGATTGAAGAGAGTTGAGAACGGTAAAGTTAAGAAGAGATCAGATTACAAAGAGTGCATGGTAGAGATGATAAAGGGTTGGAACTTCATGCTCAGAGTAACAGGGAGTTATTGAGGGTTTTCAGCAGGGGTGTGGCATGGTGAGGTTCATAACTGGGAAAGATCGCTCTGGTGGCAGTCTACAACAGTAACCGGAAGGGAGCAAGGACAGAGGCAGAGAGAGGCATGAGGAAGCTGCTGCGGCCTCCAGATGACGATGGCAGTGGCCTGGCCCAGGGCTGGGCTACAGGATGAATAAATATTTGGGCAGTATGATCAGCAGGACTCAGTGACTGACTGGATGTGAGGGGTGACCATGGGATATTTCAGGAGACTCTCCCTTTTGAGGAAACATTAAGAGAATTGAGCATATTCAGTCTGGAGAGAAGAGGAGGGGGTGAGAAGAATTTTCAAATATTTAGTATAGCTTAGCTTTTCAAATGTTTTCATTAATTTTATGGTCTCCTGCTGAAAGGGTGACCAGCTAAGAGTGCGTCTATTAAACTATCATGTTGGCACAACAAAACAAGCTAAGTGGAGGTGTTCTGTTAAATACCGGCATTGCATCGTAGAGTTGGGAGAGGGCTGAGAGTGTTTCCCAATCCAGTTATCCTCCACCCCAGACCCAGGCCTGAGGAAGAGGAGTTGGGGAAACTGCCAAGAAGGGCAGTCGAGCTCCAGCTTTCTGATGTCTCTGACGGGCATGGGTGGGTGCAGAGCATGTGCTTCTTGAACTGAATCGAACTGAACGAACACATGGGGATTCAGGGGGGAGAATTCAAGTTTCAGTGGGGGCAGATGTCAGCAAGACACAAGGAAGAACTTTCTGGCGATGGTCTGGCAGTTTTTTTCATGAGGTGAGCTCCTCATTCCAGGTGTGTTCAAGCAGATCTGGCCATACATCTGTCAGGCAGAGGTTTCCTGTTGAGGACCATGTCATGTGATCTCTAGGGTCCCTTAGGACTGTCAGTAAATAAATGATTCTAAGGAATTCCATCCCTTACTCCCAAGGAGAATAACCCAACTCTCACTCCTGGCCATACCATCACAAGCCAGTATGAGGAACACAAGATTGTTATTATAGGAGCTTTGAGTCTTTCCAAAGAGTATCATTGGTTCTGTCCTTCCAGAACTTGCCATCTTATAGCCGTATTACACTACAGTCTCTAGTTATTGTCTTTGCTTCTGTAAACAAAACTGAAATGAGAATTCACATTTTATCAAGTGAAAGGTATCTTACCAAGTTCTTTTTCAGAGAAGTTTGTTTTATAATTCAATGCATGACTTCAATTTGGGGGAAAATATTAGAAAAATCCACAGGAAAATATTATATCAACTCTGCCTCTAGCTTGTCTACCTAACAATAAAGTGGCAGAGAATCATCAGTTTGTTAGAGCTCAAAGTGAGCATGAGTTATACGTGTTGTTTACAATTCCTTTTGAGAGCACTTGCATGCTCTTTATAATAAGAACAAATGGCTACTAAGGACCCTGCTAGAGCTGTCAAATTCGTTTTACTTATGTCCACGTTGTTACTTAGGTTTGCTAAGTAAATAGAAGCCTGTGGCCCCGTATGCCACCTCTTTTCCTAGGGTTATGCTTTTAAAAGCATTCTCAACAGGAAATAAGTTTCATTAGTGCTCAGAATAGAAATTGGTGAGGTGACACATTCTATGATTTGATGGAAGCTCAATTATAATTGTATGACATAACATAGCAAGTGCAGATGAAATCCTATTAAGGTCTGGAAATCCAATATCTCATCTCTATGACTTTTAATTGATCTTTACACATATTGTCATTGCAGTCAAATATTTGAGCTGATTCCAGTACACATAAACAAATGTAAGCACATTAACTCTTTTAATAATTTTAACAAGTAATCTGTATTTCCCATTAGACCGTCTCCAGTTTTGCCTTGGCATAATTAAAGATATCATCAGTGATAAGCCTAATGCGTTTTTAAAAGTATGCGTGTATTGAAGTCTTGCTTTTATCATTAACTACATGGTGATGTAATATGCATAGCCATCATTAAAAAATTAGAGCTTCTCTTTCTCTAAAGCGGATGGTGGTGAGATGAAGGTCCTGTGGGGTGGTAGAGAAACCATGAATAAAGAGTAGAGTCTGAGCTCTAGTCTTGATTTTACCACTAAAATAGCCATGCGAGATCTTTCACATTTCTGATCCTATTTTATCACTTCAAATAGTGCTAACATTCTGATTTCGGTAAGGCAGATACTGACTCCCTACTTTGCTAATAACTGACATTTGCATATAAAAACTGTTGCCTTTATGTTCATTTTTGCTTAAGTTTCATACAGCTGGACAATGTAAGCTCAGATGTGTGTGAGGAGAAAGATGTTGGGGAATGTGTTTCTCTCACTCATTGTTACACCTGCATCATTAAGCCCAGTGCCTGGCATGTGCTTAAATAATTGTTCAATGAATGAGTGAATGGGTAAATGAATGAGTTCTAGCCTTCCCAGGGATATGGATTGAAGAGATTGGCTAAGCTCCCCATTCAGCATTGCTTGTGTCATTATTCTTAGGCTAGATGACAACATTGTTGAGTTACCTGTGAAAGAACACCTTCAATGACATGACAGCAAATGCCTCCTGTCATCCTTAATGAAATGGAAGTGAATCAGAACAAATCTCTGCCTTCCAGACCATTCCCCATACTTGCCCATTAGGCAGAGCACAGTGTGGAGATGTTCCTGTTAGTCAAAGGCAGGCAGAGACTTAATTTGTTAGTTTCCAGCTCACTCACAGTGGGAACTATTTGCATGTCATACAAATATGACATTTGAGAATGTTCTTTGAGTACTTGGAGAACATTAAAGCCTAAACCATGCTGTAAACAAAAACAACTTTTAATACCATCTATGACTCATCCTGTGTTTTTGTTCATTAAGTAGAACAAACATTCTGATTTACAATCAAATATCTAAAATTACCATGAAAGCCTGAGAAAAATCCTCCCTGGCATGAGATCTGACCTCCGTACATAGAACAGATAAGATTCATTCCTTGATAGAGAATCGCCATGCACGGGTGATCTCAGTAAACAGTCTTCTCGGAGTAACTTTTGGCAAATGGGCAGCTGATTCTGGGGTTTATCTGTTTAAGTTCATCACTTTCTGAAATCGTCTTTGCGTCTATTAGCATATTGGTTTATTTTCATGTCACTGATTCTTTGTTTCTTTTGATGGGAGATACTCTGCTCATTTCATGTGATTTGCTTTTTTCAAAAAAAATTAATTTAACTTTTTTTTTCTGATTTTCTTTTAAAGTAAAGAGCCCTTTTCTTTTTTAGGTGTGCTTTGAAAATAAGTAGAATTTCCTGTACATTAAAAAAAAAAGAAATAGCAGAATTCTAATAGCGTGCCTTCATTAAGGGCAAGAGCCCCATGGAAAAATTATTAGTGCTTTTCCTCTTGCATTAAAAACGTCTGGGAGGAAGATGGAAAGAAGCTGTTTGAGAGTACTAGGGATTCCAGAAGTGAATGAAATCAACTCAAAGGTGACACCAACCTCTCTCGGATTGATGACCTTTTGCTTAGTTTTTCTTGTTTGCATAAGCAAAGGCTTCTGACATATTCCCCAAGATCCTTAATTCCTCTCTATTTGGCACATTCCCAGCAACATAAAAAAGAGAGAAAGAGAGAAACTCTCATTTTATCTTTGAGCTGCTTAAATATTTATGTCCTAATTTGTTATTGACTTCATGTGAAGTTTTATCAAAATATAGATGGAAAAGTTTAAAGATTGCTCCTGGGAGAGCACTTAATCCATTTAAAAATAAATTTCTAATGGCCAGATTTTCTGGGCTTAAAGCGTGAAGCTATGAAAGAAAGCAAAACCAAATAGGCCCAGTTTATACGCTGACAGGGATAAAGGAAACTTGGTAATGAAAATGCTGATCAAATATCATTGTGAAGGCTCATTTTCTTCCATTTTAAAAAAACATTTGATGGAAGCCTTTACTAGATTTCTATTTTAATTACTTTTCATTTGGAAAAAATGAAACAATTAAAAAACATCTTAGGGTAAGCCCTTGGGGATGGCTCTTTGTTCCCTTTTACCTCCCATGTCTATCTCACTCTTGGTATGCTCCTGCTTTCTCAGACATTTAACATGTTAATTCTTTCAGAAATAACTACATGTTAAATGCAGGAAGTGGGCAATATGAATGGCAAAGGATAGACTGTCTAATGGTGAAATTTCAGAGAAAAAAAGGAAAGATAAATTTAGGCAGATCATATACATACATATTCTTTCCAACCTAGTCAGCCATATGCGTGCTGCTTCCTTGATCTGTGCTTGATGGTGTATGTAACATCTGTTATGTACCTCCTGTCACTGCTACCTTTATGATGTACCTAACATCCTTTTTTTCTGGAGAGCTTGCTGACTTTATGTTTTTGACCAGAGTTCTTACTGAGCAATGAGTTACACGTTGCAAAGAAGAGTCTTATCTCACTTAGGAGATTGTTGAATAGCTGCTTTAAAATTCTAACCCATTGGGATTTATTTTATATATAAAAAATAGTACTACATATATTCTAATTATTTTATAAAGACTAGATACTGCTTTGTGTATTTCAATTGCTAGAAGTTTTTCTTATCTGCTTAGATCACAATTTTCCATATTTTAGGCTTCAGATCAGGTTCAGTTCCCAGAAAATTTTTATGGGCACTCAAAACAAACATAAACTTGAAGGAAGGAAGGAAGGAAGGAAGGAAGGAAGGAAGGAAGGAAGGAAGGAAGGAAGGAAGGAAGGAAGGAAGGAAGGAAGGAAGGAAGGAAAGCTAGCTCTTTCTAACCCCAGAGTCTTGTCTTGTTTCATAGAAGTGCACACAGCTTCTTGGGGAATGGGCAAGTTCCTTGCTAAAGAGACAGAAGCAGAAAACAAACTTTTATGACTTCCTCACAGAAGCCCTGTCCACTCCCTTCATGTCTACCAGGCCCAGGCTCCGAGCTAGGTCTGCTTCGGTCAAAAAGATGGGCGTGGCCCCTGTCCTTGAAGTCCCACATTCCGATACATCCCTTCTACAAGTTACGCCTTCCTCAGCTACGTACAAATGGCAGGATTTTCGACAAAGAACCCAAGATGGCTTCCAGCTTGGAGGCTGTTGGGTGAACAGAGCTTCTAGAGTGTCCCCCCGCCCCCAACTCCCTTGTGAGAGAGTTAATGGTGTGGTGATGATGACTATTTGCCTGTTGAGAGTAGAGGCCACCAAGTCCTCCTGAGAGGGGACTTCCCAAGCCTCTTGTACCAGCTGCATGTCATCCAAATCTAATACCCGAGTTCCGGTGCAACTTCTCACTACTGCACCAGGGCCATGTTTCATATTCACTTTGGCATCAGACATATGAAATATGTTAGGGTTCTCCAGAGAAACAGAACAATAGGAGATTATACATATACAAAGAGATTTATTATAAGAATTGGCTCATGCAATTATGAAGGCTGAGAAGCCCACGATCTGCTGTCTGCAAGCTGGAGACCCAGGAAAGCCATGTTAGTTAGAAGCCAGTGTCATTCAAAGGCCTGAGAGCTAGAGGGCTGATGGTATAGATTCCAGTTTGAATTTGAAGACCTGAGAATCAGGAGCACCAAGGGCAGGAGAAGACCCATGTTCCAGCTCAAGTAGTCAGGCAGGGAGGGAGAACCCAACCTCCCTTGGTCTCTTGGTCTATTCAGGCCATCAGTGGGTTGAGTGATGCCCACCCATTCTGGGGAGGGCTAATTGCTTTACTCAGTCCACCAACTAATATGCTAATCTCTTTTGTAAACACCCTCACAGACACACCCAGAAATAATGTTTAATCAGATACCTGGGCATCCCGTAGCCCAGGCACCCAGCCAAGTTGACACATAAAATTAACCATCCCATGCAGTCACTCTGAAACTATGCATGGCTACCCTGTTGTGGCCTTGGAGAGACTGAGTATGGCAACTGGAGCCCAGGCCACTTGCGGCTCTCAGAGGTCTTGCAACCTAGGAGGAAGACAGAGCCACCATATTACACATCTCCAGGAAGTACCAGTGTGAAGGGTCCCTCCTGGTGACTGGCAGTGCCAATATGCACAGCCATATGTAATGACAGAGAGCGGCAATCCTAGTTGTGCCTTAGAAAGTTCACAACAGAGGGCCGAACCCGTGGTTCACTCGGGAGAGTGCAGCGCTGGGAGCGCGGTGGCGCCAAGGCTGTGGGTTCAGATCCTATATAGGGATGGCCGGTGCGCTCACTGGCTGAGTGCAGTGCGAACGACACCAAGCCAAGGGTTACAATCCCCTTACCAGTCCCCTGCTGCCCCCCCAAAAAAGAAAGTTCACAACAGAAATAGATGATGCTGAACTGATACATTAAGAAAGAACAGTGGAAATATGTTACTTAGCAATATGGAGGCAACTACCGAAATAACTAACTAAAAGAATCTAAAGAGGTTGTTTCTAAGAAGTAGGACTGGGATTGGGAAGCATGTGGAGGGAGGGGACATGCTTGTTTGTCATTTTGTTCCTATTTGACTTTTAGAAATCAGGTGTGTGTGTAGATAAAATATCATAGACATACATATGTTGTGTGCCTGTATGTATATGTGTATGTGTATGTGTGTGTATATGTACATATGTGTGCATGTGTATGTGAATACACACGCGCACACACACACCCACACACACACACACTTTTTGAAGAATGAGGGAAAGACAACCTTGGAAACAGTGTGGATTAGCACTGGAGCAGGGAAACCTGTTATCAGGAGATACCAGCAATGACTGGAGCTAGAGAAGATTCTGACCTCAACCCAAGCAGGGCCAGTGGGAATGGAATTGGCTGATCTGAGAGATGCTAAGGAGGTGGAAGAAGCAAGCCTTGCTGCTCAGAAACACAGGCCACGTTCCACCCCAAATCCTCACATGCCTCTTCTGCTTAACCTCCTCCTCGACTTCCCTTCCCTTCATGGTGGTGGGGGGAGTGGGTGAATTGGAGCAGGGAAAAAAGAAGCCACAGGGAAGGAGCACAGGTCCACAGTGCATGCTGCTGGGCCAGGGCACTCTCTTCTCCTCTCTTTGGGAAGCAAAGTACCTTCACATTCTGGAGCAGAGATTTACAACTCATAATCATCTTTACTATGTCTGTTTTGTACTCCTTCTCCCAATATACACATGTACACAAGTTTTGGGTGTATATGTTTAATAAAGAATATATATATATATATATATATATATATATATAATATGTACATACATTATCTATTATCTAAGTTTTCTGTTAAGATATTATCTGTATTATTAACTAGCCATTTTAGTTTCCTTTGGGGAACCCTAATTTGAGTCTGACAAAGGTACTTCTATAAGTCTTGAAAGTCCAACCTGCTACTAGTTTCCAGTGGGGCGGGAATCAGTTCTGATGACCTTACTCATCTATCAAATATTAATTGAGAGCTTGTGAGCCAGGTATCGTGTTCTCTCTCTCAGTACCCATTTCAACCCATTTTCTCTTGCTTCCTTTCAGAGCACTTGCAAGCCACACATTTGCAGACTGCCAAAAGGTGTGGGTGGCCATGTAATACTGTTCTGAACAATGAAACCTGAGTAGGAAGTCTTTCTTGAGATTTCTGAGAAGGCCTCTGCTTTCTTGTTACAATGGAAAATTCAATCTGCCTTTTTTTTTTTATACCTTTCTTTCCTTTCTTTTTCCTGGAATAAAGATGTGATGGCTGGAGCTTTAGCAGCCATATCATGATCATAAATTAAGGCCAAGAGAAGTAGACATTTTGGCCCTAACACACTTTATCTGATGAACCAACACTGGCAATTACCTCCAGACTTTGTGTTTAAGTTCTATCAATTGGGTTTTGTACGACTTGCAATAAAATGCAACCCCTGACTGATATAAGCAGGCATTGAGAAAATAGCAGAAACAGGACAGGTTGGAGTCTCTGGCCCATGGTTTGTTCTGTGGGCAGAGCAATTCTATGGGAGTTGAAGACTTTAAGCTGTATCCTCCACAGACATGCCTTAGGAGTTCAGTGCTCATTTCCTGCCTGAGAATCCTGGAGCACAGAGATTTATGAAACATGTCTCTGGCTATTCATGCAGATTCAGTGGCAACTCTAGTGTTAATCCTGCAGGCTGGAGATAAAATATGCTCTGAATCCACCAGACCAAATCTTTGTTAAAACAACGCTAATACTTATTTGTATTTTTCTACCAGTATTTCATACATTTGAAGAGAAACAGCTTGAAAGAATTCAGACTTTTTTTTCTCTGTGTGTGCTTTCAGAGGCATCAATTATTGCCACGAGGGCACCTTCAGCATTGCCTAAAGCTGCAATAAATTTGCTAGTTCTAACTTTAAAGATTTTAGAAATGCTAATAGTGGGATGTGTATGAATTATTACTCATGCTGTAACACAGCTATACTCCCCGATGAGTAAACAAAATCCTCATTCAATTAAAAAATGGGTGATAACTTTTTAATCTTGGGTTAGGGGTCTTGTAAGTGGGGCATGGGAGGAGGTAGGTGGACTTTTTAATTGTTTTAAAATCAATTTCTCACTGAATGAGGTATATAAATAGGTGAAAGAAGACCTTTAGTACAATATCTTTATATTCTAAATATTTCAATTTTCTAACTCATCTGATTCTTATAAAAATGTTATTTGGCAGGTTAGTTAATTATTTTTATTTTTATTTTTTTTAAAAAGATGACCGGTAAGGGGATCTCAACCCTTGGCTTGGTGTTGTCAGCACCACGCTCAGCCAGCAAGCCAACCGGCCATCCCTATATAGGATTCGAACTCGTGGCCTTGGTGTTATCAGCACCACACTCTCCCAAATGAGCCACAGGCCGGCCCCTAAGTTAGTTATAATTATTCCTATTTTACAGATGGAGAAACCAAGGTATTTTTCCTTAATGGGCTTCATGTGGCTTCTCAGTATTCTAGGAAGAAAACTCACCACTCAGGATTGGTGTAAAAATGGAAACCCACTGGTCATGGCAATTAAAAACAAATAACTTGACCAACTACCCTGCATTACATTCTTAAAAACAACCACCACCAAAGAATGAAAATATTCTTGAATGTATTTATATTTCATTCAGATAGAACTAGGAGAAGCAAGAAAGGGAATGAAGAGGGGAGGGAAGAAGATAGGACGTAGTAAGTATTGAGTAGCTGCTGTTGGCTGGGAAGGTGTGGGAGCTACAACATGTATCATCTCAGGGACTCTGAGAGAACTTTCCGAGAGGTGCCTTATTCACATCTTCCTGGTGGAGAGAGAGGTTCAGAGAGATTAAGCCACTAACCTAGGGTCATACAGCTAGTATGCCACCGAAGAGTGATCATGCTGAGAAGTACGTTTTCAGGGCCCATGATCTTGCCAACATACTATGCTTAAAGAAGAGTTTGGTCCAGTGATAATGTGGAAGGGCTGGGAAATAGACTTGTGTGAAAAATCAGATCTCTGCCTTCATAGTAGCTACGAAAAGGCTCAGATTAGAACCAAATTTTGTTCTACCTGGAACAACTATGTAGGGTGTTATAGTTTAAAAATTTGAATCCTTCCCATTTCTTGGCTCTGGCTTATGTCTTTACATTTACATTTCTTTTGTTTTCTTACCCACTTCTGTGGTATTTTACTGTGATTATTCATGTAGTCTTGCAAGCAACTCTAAGTTATTTTTAGAAAGATGGGAGTATAAAGAAATAATTTATATTGCACAAATACACAAAAATAGATTATTCGCTATTAAGTGAGTTCCCATAGGGGGGAGGTGTGAAATTACTATATAAAGCTTATTAAAAAAATTACTATCACTAGTTGCATGGCTGTGGAGGAAACTGTTGTTAATACTGAGTGAGTCTCAGATGTTAATACGCTGTTGCGCTTTGTGAGTTAGTTGAGAAACCCTCAGCTACGTCTGTCTGTACCTAAGCGTGGTCCAGATTCAATTTTTCTAATATATTCCTTGTTTGCTCTTCCTCTCTTGTGCCTCATGTTTCTCTCTTTTAATGTTTAATTTTGCGTCATGGCTTTTATTTCTGTAACCAGATATTGACGAGCCTCACCTTGATAGGGTACAAACATAAAATGATTTTTATTTTTTCCCAATCGAAACCCCAAATGTGCTATATTGAAGCTTGTTTTCTAGTTCCTTAAAAATTAATATGTGTTGAACTATTCTAATTATTCTTTTCTTGTGGTAATATCTTTAATAATCACAAAAACTTTATGATGGAACTATTCCCATCAACCTCATCTGACAATTGAAGCCACTGAGGCACAAAGAGTTTTCACAGCCAGTGAGGGGTTAAACTTCAGTGTTTCCCCGGGGGATGCTGTGTTACAATTTCTTTGATTGCTGTAAGCAATGTCTCCAGATATTCTATCACCTTCAGGGCATTTTCAGTTGTTAAAAGCATAGTCTGGTTTCAAACTCCAATCTCAAACTTGATTTAAAAACATTTTAACAGATTTATTGAGACATAACTCAGATACTACTCAATTCATGTATTCAAAATATACACTTTAATGATTTTTAGTATGTTCATAGAACTGTGCCACAATCTCCACAATCTAATTTTAGAACATTTTATCATCCCCAAAAGAAACCTCAAGCCCCAATCAACATTGAGTCTACTTTTTGTTTCTATGTATTTGATTATTCTGGATATTTCATGTAAAATCATAAAATATGTGTTTTTTTGTGGCTTCTTTCATTAAACATAATGTTTTCAATGTTTATCCATGTCATGCATGCATCAGTCCTTCATTCCTTCTTCTTGCCAAATAAAATCCATTGTGCAGATATATACTACATTGTATCTTTCTGTTCTTTAGTTCATGGACATTTGCATTGTTTTCACTTTTTGGTCATTTGTGAATAATATGGCTGTGAATATTCATGGACAAGTTTGTATGTGGATGCATGTTTTCTTTTCTTTTGGATATATGCCTAAACATAGAATTGCTGGGTCAAATGGTAATGCTATATTTAACTTGTTGAGAAGCTGCCAGACTGTATTCCAAAGCAGCTGCACCATTCTCACCAGTAGCATGTGAAGATTCTGATTTCTCCACATCTTTGCCAACACTTGTGGTTATCTAGCTTCTTGATCATAGATCTCCTAGTGAGTGTGAAGTGGTATATTAATGTGGCTTTGATTTGCATTTCCCTGCTGCCTAATATTGCTGGACACCTTTTCATGTGCTTGTTGACCATTTGTATATCTTCTTTAGGTCCTTTGCCTATTTCAAAATTATTTGTCTTTTTATTATTGAGTTGTAAGTGTTCTTTATACATTCTGGATACAAGTCTTTTATCAGGTATATGATTCACAAATATTGTCTCCTATTCTGTAGGTTATCTTTTCACCTTCTTGGTGGTGTTATTTTTGAGGCACAAAAGTTTTTAACTTTGATGAAGTCCAATTTATTTATTATTTTATTTTGTTTCTTGTGATTTCTTCATTCTTTTGCAAATGGTTATCCAGTTGTTCTAGCACCACTTGTTGAGATTATTCTTTCCCCACTGAGTTGTCTTGGCTTCCTTGTCAGAAATCAGTTGACCATAAATTATGGATTTATATCTGTACTCTCAATACTATTACACTGGCCTGTATATTTATCCTTATACAAGTACCACACTGTCTTGATTGCTGCAGCTTTGTAATAGGTTTTAAAAATAAGAGAAAATAAGCCTCCCAACTTTGCTTATTTTAAAGATTGCTTTGGTCATTCTATGTTTCTTGTATTTTCATGAGTTTTAGAATAAGCTTGTAAATTTCTGCAAGAAAGCCAGCTCACATTTTTATAGGAATTGCATTGAATCTTATGTCAGTTTGGAGAATGTGGCCATCTTAAGTCTTCTGATTCATGAACATAGGATGTCTTTCCACTTATTTACATCTGCTTTATTTCTTTCAACAATGTTTTATAGTTTTCAGAATATAAAGTTTGTACTTCTTTTGTTAAATTTATGCCTAGGTGTTTTACTTGTTTCTGTGCTATCTTAAATGAGATTGTTTTCTCAATTTCATTTTTAGGTTATTCATTGCTTGTTTATTGATATGTAATTAATTTTTGCATGTCAATGTTGTGTCCTGTCACATTACTGAACTTACTTATTCGTTCTAATAGTTTTTCAGTAGATTAGGATTTTCTACATAAAAGATCATGCGATTTGCAAATAGAGATATTTTTACTTCTTTCTTTCCAATCATGATGCTTTTTTTTTTGTTTTTATTGCCTAATTCCCTGACTAGAACTTACAGTACAGTATTAAATAAAAGTGGTGAGAACAGACATCCTTGTCTTGTCCCTGATCTTAGGAGGAAGACATTCAGTCTTTCACATTAAGTATAATATTTTCTACAGATGTTTTGTAGGTGTTCTTTATCAGGTTGAGGAAGATTCTATTTCTAGTTTCTTAAGTATGTGTGTGTTTTAATCATAGAAAGGTGTTAAATTTTGCCAAATGCTTTTTCTGTATTTATTGAGGTGATTATGTGGCTTTCCCCCCTCTATTTATTAATATGGTAATTAATAAATACTGATTATTTAAGTATCCTCTAATACTGATATTAAAGTATCCTTGCATCCAAAGATAAATCTCATTTTGTCATGGAGAATAGGCCTATTTATATGTTTAGATTTGGTTTGCTAGTATTTTGTTGAGGATTTTGCGTCTATATTTATGAGATATTTGTCTGTAGTTTTCTTTTCTTTTGTTATTTGTGGCTGGTTTTGGTATTAGGGTGATACTGACCCTACTGAATCAGTTAGAAAGACTTCTCTTCTATGTTTTGAAAGGGTTTATAAAGAATTGTTATTATTTATTATCTAAATGCTAGGTAGAATTTACTAGTGAAGCCATCCTGTCCTGGGCTTTTCTTTGTGGAAAGTTTTTAAATTACTAGTTCAATTTCTCTTCTTGTTATAAGTCTATTTATATTTTTACTTCTTGACTCAGTTTTAACAGTTTGTATCTCTCTAGACATTTATTTACTTCATTTAAGTTATTTATTTTGTTGCATACAGTTATTTTTACTATTCCCTTCTAATCATTTTTATTTCTGTAAGGTTGATAGTAATGTGTCTTCTTTCATTTCTTTTTTTTTTTCCTTTTTGTCTTTTTTCGTGACCGGCAACGGATCGCAACACTCAGTGTCGCGCCTGTACCGGACCGGGACCGGCAACGGGATCGCAACCCTCGGTGTTGCGCCTGCACCTCGCTCAGCCAGTGAGCGGCCGGTCTGTACATGGGATCCGAACCCTTGGCGGGAGCGCCGCCGCGCTCCCAAGCGGCGCACTGCTAAGTGCACTGTAGCAGTGCGCCACCGTGCCGACCCTCTTCTTTCATTTCTAATTCTGGTAATTTGAGTCTTCTTTTTTCTTTTCTTGCTCAGTATAATTAAATGTTGGCCATTTTTGTTGATATTTAAAAAAAAACTAGTTTTTGTTTTTTTTGATTTTCACAATTTTTTTTATCCTCTATTTTATTTATTTCTGCTCTAATCTTTGTTATTAACTTTCTTCTGCTTGCTTTAGGTTTACTTTTCTATTCTTTTTCCAATGTCCTAAGGTGGAAGGTTAGCTTATTGAATTGAGATTTTTTTTTTTAGAAAAAATACGCATTTATTATAATCCTTTCTAAGCTCATCCATGTTGCTGCAAATGGCAGAAATTCATTCTTTTTTTTATGACTGAGTAGTATTCCATTGTGTGCCTATACCACATTTTCTTTATCCCAATCATCAGCTGAAGGGCATTTAGGTTGGTTCCAACTCTTGGCTATTGTGAATAGAGGTGCAATAAACATGGGAGTGCAGGTATCCCTTTGACTTGCTGATTTCCATTCCTTTGCATATATATCCAGTAGTGGGATTGCTGGATCGTATGATAGTTCTATCTGTAGTTACTTGAGAAATCTCCAAACTTCTTTCCATAATGACTGTACTAATTTACATTCACAACAATGTATAAGAGTTCCTCTTTCTCTGCATCCTTGCCAGCATCTGTTATTTTCTGTTTTTTTGATAATAGTCATTCTGAATGGGATGAGAAGATATCTCATATGGTTTTGACATGCATTTCTCTAATGATTAGTGATGTTGAGTAAATTTTCATACAACTGTTGGCCATTTACAAGTCTTCTCTTGAAAAATATCTATTCAGTTCCTTTGACCATTTTAAAATCAGATTTTTTTTTTTTTACTGTTGAGTTGTTTGAGTTCTTTGTATATTTTGGATATTAATCCCTTGCCAGATATATAATTTGCAAATATTTTCTTCCATCTGCAGGTTGTCTTTTTGCTCTGTTGATCGTTTCCTTTTCCATGCAGAAGCTTTTTAGTTTGATATAATCCCATTTGTTAATTTTTGCTTTTGTTCCCTGTACTTCAAAAGTATAATTCGTAAAATTATTGCCCAGACTTATGTACTGAAGTGTTTCCCCTATGTTTTCTTCTAGAAGTTTTACATCTTACATGTAAGTCTTTAATCCATTTTTTTTTTTTTTTTTTTTGTCTTTTTTCATGTCCAGCAACGGATCGCAACCCTCAGTGTCGCGCCCGTACTGGACCGGGACCGGCAACGGGATCGCAACCCTTGGTGCTGCGCCCGCACCTCGCTCAGCCAGTGAGTGGGAACTGGTCTGTATGTGGGATCCAAACCCTCGGCGGGAGCGCCGCTGCGCTCCTAAGCGGCGCACTGCAGCAGTGCGCCACCGGGCCGGCCCCATCTTTAATCCATTTTGAGTAAATTTTGGTATATGGTGAGAGATAGGGGTCTAGTTACATTCTTCTGCATATGGATCTTCAGTGTTCCCAGCACCACTTATTGAAGAGATTGTCCTTTTCCCATGTATGTTCTTGGGTCCTTTGTCAAAAATCAGCTGGCTACAGGTATGAGGATTTAGTTCTAAATTCTCTATTCTGTTCCATTTGTCTATGTGTCTATTTTTCTGGCAGTACCATGCTGTTTTGATTACTATAACTTTAAGGTATATTTTGAAGTCAAGGAGTGTGATATCCCCCACTTTGTTGTTTTTGCTTAGGATTGCTTTGGCTATTTGGGGTCTCTTGTTCCATATAAATTTTTGAGTTGCTTTTTCTATTTCTGGGAAGTATATCATTGGTAGTTTGATGGGGATTACATTGAGTTTGTAGATTTATTGGGGTAGTATGGTCATTTTGATGACATTGATTCTTCCATCCATGAGCATGGGATGTCTTTCCATTTTTGTGTGTGTGTCTCCTTTAATTTCTTTAACAGGTGTTTTATAGTTTTCATTGTAGAGATTTTTCACCTCTTTGGTTAAATTTATTCCTAAGTACTTTACTTTATTTTTTGTTGCTATTGTAAAGGGATAGATTTCTTGATTTCTTTTTCTGCAAGTTTGTTGTTGGTGTATAGAAATGCTAGTGCATTTTGTATATTGATTTTGTATCCTGAAACTTTACTGAATTTGTTTATCAGGTCTAGGAGTTTTTTTGAGAGTCTTTAGGTTTCTCTCTGTATAAAATTATGTCATCTGCAAACAGGGAAAATTTGACTTTCTCCTTTCACATTTTGATGGCCTTTATTTCTTTCTCTTGCCTAATTGCTCTGATTAGGACTTCCAGTACTATGTTGAGTAGAAATGGTGAGTGTGGGCATCCTTTTTTTATTCTGATTATTAGGGAAAAAGCTTTCAACTTTTCCTTGCTCAGTATGATGTTAACTGTGAGTTTGTCATGTATGGCCTTTATTGTATTAAGATACTTTCCTTCTGTACCTAATTTGTTGAGAGTCTTTATCATGAAGAGATGTTGAATTTTATTGAATGCTTTTTCTGAATCTATTGAGATGATCATACTTTTTTCTTTCATTCTGTTGATGTGATGTATTACTTTTATTGATTTACATATGTTGAATATTCTTGCATTTCTGGGATAAATCCTACTTGATCATGATGTATAATCTGTTTGATCTGCTGTTGGATTTGATTTGCCAGTATTTTATTGAGGATTTTTGCATGTGCTCATTGGCCTGTGGTTTTCTTTTTTGTTGTTGTGTTCTTGCTTGTTTTAGGCATCAGGGTAATACTGGCTTCATAGTATGAGTTTGGAAGAATTTTGTCCACCTCAACTTTTTGAAATAGTTTAAGAATTATTGGTATTAGTTCTTTAAATGTTTGGTAGAATTCAGCACTAAAGCCATCTGGTCCTGGGCCTTTCTTTGTTGGGAGACTTTTTATTACTTATTCTATCTTGTTACTCATTAATGGTCTATTTAGGTTTTCTGTATAAGTACCATGCACTAACCAGTTATGTCACTGGAGCTTCTGTTTGGGTTTCTGTTTCTTCTTGGTTCAGTCTTGGTAGGTCATATGTGTCAGGGAATTTATCCATTTCCTCTAGCTTTTCATATTTATTGACATATATTTGTTCATAATAGTATCTGATGATCCTTTGTATTTCAGTGCTATCTGTTGTAACATTTTCATTTGCATTTCTGATTTTATTTATTTGGGACTTTTCTCGGTAAGTCTGGCTAATGGTTTGTCGACTTTCTGTCCAATGCTGATGATTTGTTCAATGCTGAGAGTGGGGTGTTAAAGCCCCCAACTATTATTGTGTTGTTTTCTGTCTCTCCCCTTAGATCTGATAATATTTGCTTTAGATATCTGGGTGCTTCGGTGTTGTGTGGATATATATTCATGATTGTTATATCCTCTTGGTGTATTGATCCCTTTATCATTATATAGTGCCCTTCTTTATCTCTCAGTACAGATTCTAACGTAAGATGTGTTTTATCTGATGTAAGGATAGCTATTCCTGCCCCCTTTGTTTTCCATTTGCATGGAATATCTTTTCCATCCCTTCACTTTCAGTCTATGTGTATCATTGTAGGTAAGGTGTCTTTATTGTAGGCAGCACATGGATGAGTCATGTTCTTTTTCTTATCCATTCAACCAATCTATGTCTTTTTATTGGAGCATTTAATCCATTTACAGTCAAGGTTATTATTGATATGTGAGGTCTTACTCCTGTCATTTTGTTGTTTTTTTTCCAGTTGTTTTGTGGTTCCTTTGTTCCTTTCTTCAACTTTTCATATTTATCCTTGCAGTTTGGTGGTTTTTTGTGTTGATAAGGTTTGGCTCCTTTCTTTTTCTAATTTGTGTATCTACTCTACCAGTAGGTTTATATTTTCAAGTGTTTTCAAGATGGTTGTTACTATTATTTCTCTTCTAGGTCATTCTTTCTCTTCTTCTTAAGCTTTTTTTTTGTAAGTTTAGTCTGGTGGACTTGATGCATTCCCTTAATTTTTGTTTGGCTGAGAAAGACTATTTCTCCTCCATTTCTGAAGGAGAGCTTTGCTGGTTATAGCATTCTTGGCTGCAAGGTTTTTTTCTTTCAGTACTTTGAATACGTAGCACAATTTTCTCCTGGCCTGTAGGATTTTTTCCAAGAAGTCTGCTGTTATTCTAATGGGGATTCCCTGATAAATGACTTGATATTTTTCTCTTGCTGTTTTTAGAATTCTCTTTTTTTGTCTTACAATGTGTCTTGGAGATGACCTATTTGGGTTGAATCTATTTGGGGACCTTTGAGTTTCCTGGATTTCGATGTTCATATTATTGCCAAGATAAGGTAAGTTTTCAGCTATCACTTCATTAAATAGGTTTTCAATTTTGTTTTATTTTCTTCTCCTTCTCAAATGCCTGTAATTCCAATATTTGTTTGCTTAATAGTATCTCATAGATTTTGTAAACTTTGTTCATTCTTCTTAATTCTTTTTTCTTTCTTTTTTTGTCTTCCTATGTTATTTCAAAACTGCTATCTTCAAGATCAGAAATTCATTCTTCTACTTGGTCTAGTCTGCTGTTGAGATTCTCAGAGGTATTTTTCATTTCACTCAATGAATTCTTCAATTCCAAGATTTCTACTTGATTTTTTAAATGATATCTATCTTTTTGTTGAATTCCTCATTCAGACAGAGAATTGTTTTTCTGATTTTGTTGAACTGTCTGGATTTTCTTGTATCTCAGTGAGTTTCCCTAAGATCATTAATTTGAATTCCTTTTCCAGCATATCAGCACTTTTCAACTCTTTGGGATCAGTTACTGGAGCATTATTTTGTTTTTATTTTTGTTTTTGGTGGTGTCATGTTACCTTGTTTTTTCATGTTTCTTGTTTCTCTGCATTGCTATCTGTGCATCTGGTGGAACAGTCATTTCTTTGAGTTTTGTAGAGTGGCTTGCATGGGGAAAGACTTTCACCTGCAAATGTATGCTAGGGTGTTGATTGGGTAGAGTGCAATGGCTTTGTTCAGGATGGATGCGGTAGGGTAGACTCTGTTTCTTCAGTTGTAATCCACTTTCATTATATCTGTGAGTGACTCAGCAACCTGTTTGGGAGGTTTGTGGTAGCAGTGGCACAGCTTTGCCAGGAGAGGGATTACTGGGTTGGTTCACAATCTGGGGGTGTACATGTGCACCCTGTGGGTCAGTTATCTTGGGAAGTGGCTCACTGGTGATGTGGTTTCTGGATTAATTCTCATGCTGGAGGTGTGGGCTTATGGCATGTCAGTGTCTCTGGGACTGGTTTGCCAGTGGCAGGATCACCATGTTGCTTCTCTGACCAGGGGTAGGCCCACCAGGGGCATGTCAACCAAGCCATTACTCACTCAGATATATGTGGCTGTGATGTGATACTCAGGGATAGGTCTTCCAGGAGTGTGACAGCTGAGCTGTTTCTCTGAGCCAGGGGCATGAGTATGCCTTGTCTTGGCTAGCAGAGTGCAGGGCTCTTGGTGGCCCTTTCACTGTGCCACTTCTTGGGGTCTGATGTGAGGTTGTGCTCCCCTTGGCAGTTCTTGCCCTGGTCTGCCAGGTGCTGAGCTACTGAGCCACTTCTCAGGAAGTGGATGAGGCCACTAGGTGGGGATGCAGCGAGGGAGCCTAACAAGCTGCTTGTTGGGTGGTGGGCAGGTTGCTAGGTAGACCTGCAGTGAGGTGGCCTTGCTGTTAGGCAGAGCTGCAGAGAAGGAACCCTTGCAGCTGCTTCTCAGGTGGTGGGCAGGGCCACTACACAGGCCTGTAGTGAAGTGGCCTATGCAGCTGCTTCTGGGTGGTGGGCAGGGCTACAGAGAGGGGGCCAGTCCAGCCACTTCTGGGACTGTTGGCAAGGCTGCTAGGCATGACTGTTCAGGAAGGAACTGCCTGGCTACTTCCTTGAGAGGGCACAGATGCACTTTATGTCCGATGGCCTGAGGGCATATTCATTAGGCCAGAGACCTATGAGCTGTTTTTCTGGATTGGGGGCTCAGGCTCACATAACTCAGACAGCTGGCAGGGCTGGAGGTTAGCGAGAGGAATGGGGGTGGTCTGCCTGAGGTGGGTCTGCCTGTCTGATCTCCGGCCAGGTATGTGAGGGTGCATGACTTCAGCAGGACTAGGGTTGGCTTCCCAGACTGTAGAACTAAAGTCACAGCCTCTATGATATTAGGCTTCAAGCTGCTGGGATCAGGCTTTTGTAGCCTCTCTTTTGAGTACACTGGGATAAGAGCAGACCCTTAAGGCTGAGGAAGTGCTGTGGCCACTGGCCCCAGGGCAGGGGATATTCCCAGCAATGGCTCTGGTTTCAAGATGGTGTTGTTGTGCATTGGCTTGGGTTATGAGGTGGAGGGTAAGAGTGCATAGTTTGTGCAACTGTTCTAGAGTGATGCAGTGTGGGTATTCAGCTCTAGGATCATCCTGCCAAAGGATCTGCCAACCTCTGTGGTAAGGTTGGGATTGGTGTGGATCCTCTTCCTCCTTTTCACTGCAAAGGAAAATTCCTCCTGCACTGATCCTGGTGTTGGAGGTGTGGTAGCTGAGGCCATCTGCCTCTCTCTTATCTGTATGCCACCATCCTGGGCTTTTGTGCTCCACAGTGATCTCACTAGTCCCTTGCTGCACTCCTGCACTCTCCCACAGATGCTCCTGTCAATATTTAGCTGTCTGGTAGTTGTTCTGGTCCTTTTCTGTGGGAGGAACATATCTCGGGCACTTCTGGTCCACCATCTTGCCCCACCTCTACTGGTTATTGTATTTATTATATTTATTATTGAAAGTAAAATATTAAAGATTGCAACCATTACTGTTGAATTGTCTATTTATCCCTTCAATTTGTCAGCTTTTGCTTCATGTATTTTGGAGGCTCTATGGTTAGGTGCATATCTTTGTATATGTATTATATCTTCATGATGGATTGATCCATTTATTCATTATAAAGTAATCCTCATTATTTTTAGTAATATATTTTTGTTTTAAAGTCTATTCTGATATTATATAGCCACTGTAGCTCTCTTATTGCTGTTATGCATGATATTGCATGATATCTTTTCCCACATTTTTATTTTAAACCTATTTGTACCTTTAAATCTGAAGTGTGTCTCCTATAGGCAGCACAAAGCTAACTTTTAGAAAAAGTTGATTGGATTGTTTAATCATTCACATTTAATAGTATTACCAATTTGTTTGAATTTGTCTCCCATTTTACTTCTTGTTTTCTCTAAATCTCATGTCTTTTTTCACTCCCTTTCTTCATTGTTGTTTTCTTTTGCACTAAGTAGATGTTTTCTAAGGTATCTTTTTAATTCCTTTAATAATGTTTCAACTATGTATGTCTCATTTTCAAGGATCCAATTTACCTGCATTCTCCCTTTTGGTGGTGCCCCACTGTTGAGTGTTTGATAGGATTCCCAATGGTTTTAAACAGAATGTAGTTTTAATTTAGTGCTAGAGTGAAGAACATTTAAATAATGCAGAATGAAATCAAGTCTCATTCTTAAAATCAATGGCATACAAAGGGTAGGTATGTTATTATAAAATGAATTCTAACTGTAGGACCAAATTCAACCAACGTAGGAAATTGTATTCCAATTACTTAAATGTCAATTAACCATTCAAGTATAACTCTCCAATTCACTATGCTGTATAAACCTCCGATTAACATAGAAAATAAAGCAGTGGGAGATTATTGCACTTACTAAGAAATTTCCACAAAATGGCATTAAAAGGAAAACTATTTTTACACATAAGAAATATTTAATTAAAAAATTTTAGGCATTGCTTTGGGGTGCAGTGTGTCTTCTCCCCAACCACCCTCATTCATATGTTGAAGTCCTAATCCCCAGAACCTCAGAATATGACTGCGTTTGGAAATATGGTCTTCAAAGAGGTAATTAAGGTTTAATGAATTAGGGGTAAGCCCTAATTCAAAATAAGAAGAGGTGCCTTTATATGAAGATGGGATCAGGACACAGATAGGTGAAGAAGGAAAGAGCATGTGAAGACACAGAGAGAAGGTGCCCATCTGCAAGCTAAGGAGAGAGATTTTATGTTTTATCTTATTTATTATGATTATTTTTTAAGAGATTACCGGTAAGAGGATCTTAACCCTTGACTTGGTGTTGTCAGCACCATGCTCTCCCAAGTGAGCCACGGGCTGGCCCCAGGAGAGAGATTTCCCCCCCCCTCTTATTTATTATCCCCCCCCTTTAAGAGATTACCGGTAAGAGGATCTTAACCCTTGACTTGGTGTTGTCAGCACCATGCTCTCCCAAGTGAGCCACGGGCTGGCCCTAGGAGAGAGATTTTAGAAAAAAACAACCCTGCTGAAATCTCAATCTCAGACTTCCAGCCTCCTGAATTTAAATTTCTGTTGTTTAGACCACCCAGTCTGTGGTATTTTGTCATGCAGCCCTAATGAGTGAATACAGACAACTTTTCAAGAACACACGCAGTGTATAAAACAGAATCCATCCTCCCTCTGCTGCACCACCCCCTTGGCCAATCTCCTTGGACGCCTGTCTTCCTGCATGCACCTGCCCAGAAGAGAACTTCCATTGCACTGGGCTGGGGTGTGGACTGAGGAAGCTTGTGCCACAGATTTTTGCGGTTCTTATCAAGATTTATTTCTTTTTCTTGGGTATATATTTCTTCATTTACTGTATGCTATTAGGAACTTTTCTGATAAAATGCAATTCACCCTCGTCTCTCAATTGTTCCTTTCCTCCCTTTATGCCAGACTTCTTCACTCCCTCCCTTTATTTATTTCTTCTCCCCTTCCTTCCTTCCTTCCTTCCTTCCTTCCTTCCTTCCTTCCTTCCTTCCTTCCTTCCTTCCTCAGACACATATTTACAAGGACCCTTAGCTTTTCCACACTCACATTATGAGGAAAATAATTTATCCAGCCATCCTTGTTTATCAAACTCTTTGGGGGAAATAACTTGCAAAGGTTGGAGAGCCAAGAACTTTGAACGTGGAAACTGAATGCCAGCCCTTGGATTCCTGCTATAAAGTATGGCTTGGGAAAGAGGTTTACATTGGTAAGAGTCAGACTAGGTCTTTTTATAATGAAGTGTTTACCTCAAAAATCTCATGTATTCTGTTCCTTGGAGGAGTATACCTTAGTGGAAATTATGCGTTTATTGGTTTCAGTGTTCCAAATTCTGGATTTGGCCCTAATTTCAAGATTTTAATTATTTTTAATTAATATACATGATGTACACTATTGCCTTTTCTTTTAATGAGATTAAATAGTAGTCTAAACCAGTAACCAAGTGACTGTAGTTATTGTCTTTTGCAAAGAGTGGGTTTTTGTTATTTAATTATAACTTTATTGTATTTTTGTATGCCTAGATATAGCTAACGTTTCATTTTATAGATATTATGCATTGTATATCTTAAAGCAATGATTTGTTTAGATTTCCCCCCCAAATTATTTGTGCTGCTACATCAGGAAATTGATAATGATTTTGTAATTTTCTTTATTAAAAACAGCTGAAGCACTTGTTTTCAAACTAGTGGGAGACGAACCAGCTCTAATTCAATGTGTTAATCATGGATCATTTCAGAATATTTTATATTTCAGACTTAAAGTATTAAGAATAATTATCGCCTCCTCAAATGATAGATATTCATTGTGTGTTTGTGTGTTTCGATTCAACTCAAGAAATGGAGATTAAGTGTCCCCTATGGTCAAGAATCTGTGCCAGAGACACAAAACTCTTTCCTCACCTTTCAGTCTGTTTGGAGGGTTTGTGACATGTAACTAAGAAAGTAAATAGTCTAAATAAATCCCATCGGGGAGGCTGGAATAAATACCAGAGAAGGGAGTAAATGCAATTTGTTTGAGAGTCCAGGAAATGCACAAGAGGTGATATTGAGATTAATAATACAGATTTTTGAGTAAGACTTAATTGCTTCTGCTTCCATGTTCTTCGCATCTTCATTGTACTTTTTATTTCATTCAGCTTTACCACTCCTCATTATTTGTATTTACTTATCTGACTAATTTTAAAGCTTCTCGAGGACAGGAACCTTGTCAGAGTCATATTTGCTCCAAGTACTCGCTATTCCTTTGTATCCTTTGCACTTAACACCCATGGTAGATGCTAAACAAGTGTTTGTTTAGTTAAATTTAGCACTACTACAAGGAGAAAATTATGCAGAAGTTCAGAGCTCTAATCTATATGGGTCAAAATACCTTTCATGAAGATTTAAGATTGACAGATAAATACTATAAAAATAGTTAACACTTTTCTCTGAAAAGCAGCCAGGGCACACAGATGGAGATAAGGTCAGAAGCTATGAGAATATTTTTGAGAAGCAAGAGGAATACGGCAGGATGTTCTTGTTTACAGATCTATAGGGGAAAAAAGGTAAGTGATGCTGTAACAATTAAGTCATGACTGGAGTACTCGCTTTGTACCCATGAATATAGATTCTTTTTAACCTTTGCTAAGGATTAATTACAGTGCCCACGTATTCAAGGCTGTGTTATAAAGTATGAATGGATAACGAAGACTTGGTTCCTACCTTCAAAGAGCTTTTCAAAATATGCTTACATCAGAAACATGTTATCAGCATTGTTTCTCCTGTTTCTGCCTTTCCAATTTCTTATCACTAGGAGTGCTGATTCTCCCTACCCAGCATCAGGTATGTCCTGGTTCTAAGGCTAATCCTAAGTGAGGCAGAAATACAGCCTGACTTTCACTACTCAGGAAGGCTGGAAAATGAGTCCCACTCTCGGACCTGGGATCCAGGACTCTGAGCCCAGTCATGGGCACTGGGCCACGTTGCTTACTTGAATCTTCTCCTTGACAGTTGAACTTGGGATGGGCACTGTTTGTCACATGGCTAGAGTTCTAGTATTTGCTACTCTGCTTCTTCTGTCTAGCCTGGCACCTTCCTTCTCCTAAGCTTCTGCCTTGGCCCCCACTCTTTTGTCAGCAATATCTCTCTGCCTATTTCCTCTGGCCCTACAGCCCCAAGCATCAGCCTGTTTGGTTCCTTCCAATTCTTTTCCCTGAGGGCTGGGGCACCATCCTGAAACCTCAGGATGCAGGCCCCAGCTCTATAGGGGACGGATAGATCTCCTAGGATGGCCATCACTGTCCTCCTCTCATTTCTTGAGAGTTCTACTCTCCTTTTTTTCAATTTTCCATTGCTGTGTGCTGTATCTGTCAGACTAGCTTACCGATGAGTAATAGTTTTCCTGAATTGTGCCCAGTTTGCTATACCCTGAATTCTAAGCCTTAGGCTATTTAGCTGCCTTTCCCTGAACCAGTCTCTGTCGCTGGGCAAGAGTCTGTGCTACCCCCACATTGTTCTGACCCTGCCTGGTCTCTCTCTTCCTTCCAGCTCTATGTTGCTGAGGTCCTGCACACTTCAAACTCAAATCCAGGTGGGTATTGCCAAAGGGATCATCTTGTATTAAATGACTAGTTTTGTTTTTTTCTTTTTAGAAAAGCTAGATTTCCATATATATACTTTAATTATACATACTTCCACCTCAAAATCCATCCTTTTAAAATATTAACTCTCTGTCCAAGTGTATGTACTTCTTTCCATCCACCCATCCATCCATTCATCCATTCAAAGGATGTTTAGCAAGAAACTTCTAAATTTAAGCCATCAGACTTAAATGATGATTGGTAAATGGAAGCCATACAAATACTCTGAAGATAAAACTCAGCTAGTTTCAGAATTTAAAAGAAAACAACATGAATTCTTTATCTTTTTTGCTATAAAATTATGAGTTATAAATTCTAGGCCACGAGTATAACTTTGAGGATAAGCATATTTTAAGTTCAAGTAATAAAAATATGATCTCAACTCTAATATATGGGATTTTAAAGCTAACTGTTATGTATTAGGTACTTTGCATACTTTATGAGATAGATTTTATCATTATCCACAATTTAAGATATGAAAATTAAAAAATAAAGGCTGAGAGAAATTAAATAATTTGTCCAAAGTCAATTGTCAGAAAGCAGTGGAAAGAGATTATAGCTTAGGTATTTCTAGGTCTAAAGTCCAGGCTCTTATATCTCCCCATAGCACCGCTCTAAATATTTAATAAAGTTTAAGAGCAACATTTGAATTTTTACAGTCTAATCCCATTAATATGTTCTATTATTTTTTCTCTAAAATGGTTGCTTTTTTATTTACCCTAAAAAAACCAATCATTACAAGGTAATAGTATATGAAGGGTCTTCAAAAAAGTTAATGGAAAGATTTATATTATCTTTTAATTCCATTTTTCCATGAACTTTTTGAAATACTGTTGTGTAGTTACTCCCTCCACCCCCAGCATCTGCCTCCAGCATTTGTTTAACAGTTAAATAATCAGAAAAAAAGCTAAAGAAAGGGGTTCTGACCAGACAAAAGAAAAGGCATGCCTGCGCTTCTGCTCAGACACTTTACTTGGGGTGCAGTATTTCAGCCCCTCACCAAATGTTAATAACTCTGAATTGTGACCAAATTCTAACAACGCCTGTTGTGTGGTTTCCTAGCCCACGGCAGAAAGAGGTGGGAATAATAAAGACATATAACTGCAAGAAATAGCAGCTGCTGTGTTTTGATGAAAGGATGAGAAAACTATAAAAGTGGGCAAAGGGACTAAGAAAACAGTATTTAAGAGACCTTTTATTGTCAGACACTAGATATGCCTCAACAAAGCATCGTCGTATAATTGTCTCTTTACAACTATTTTGAAAGGAGCTGGTGCATAGGGACATACAAAATCATGACTGTGGAGATAAAGTAAAAGATTGAAATATATTTCAGTCCTTTTTTTTTTTACCCCCTGGAAGACAGGGAAGTGTGTTTTACATATGAAAGGGCTAAAATCCAAAACTGTCTTAAGGCTTCAAGGAATAAGCTTCTATTATCTGCAGAAGTCATGCATTTGGCATATGCATCCCAGTGCACTTCTTTCCTGCTCACTGACTTTGAGAAAGTGACTCAGTTTCTCTGAGACTGCTCCCTTCTCTGTAAAACGAGGCAAATAATAAATAAGAGTTGGTTGTGAGGATTAAATTGGGTCAAGTGCTAACACAGCTCCCAGAATATGGTAAGTAATAAAGAAAGAGATTGCTGCTGTTTTTTAGGTTCTCTCCATTTGCTTTTTGTCCATGTTTTTACTTGGATCCATGGATATAGGTTTTTGCATTTCACAGTTTAAGAAAATTCATCTGCAGAGATGTGTTTATTAGGGAGTGAGTTTGCAGTGTCTTGAGACCCATACTTGCCTGAATTCCTCATTACTTCTTACAGTTACATGAGATTTGACTGCATTGCTCATCTCTTTTTCTTGCTTAATCACTCCATAGAAACCACACAGCAGACATAATCTATCTGGTTTAAAGAGTACTAGGCCAGCCTCTGAAGGCCTAGGTATTGTCTGCCACTAACTCACTGTGTGCAGCTTAACTTCTCTGGGCTTTAGTCTGAGTTACTTCTGAATATTTCTATCACTGGCCTTTATAGCATTTTCTTTCTTAAAAAAACTTTTACTTTTTTATTGAAACATAATTGATTGTACATATCTGCAGGGTACAGCATCGAATATCAATGACTGCGTGCAATATGTGATGCTCAAATCTGGATAATTACTATATTTATCATTACAAAACGTAATCATCTTTTGTGGCCCTTTACCAGTTTCTTGCTAACTCCCCCTTCCCCTCCCCTTTTCCTCCTCTGGTGGCCTCAGTTCTATTCTCTCCTTTCGAAAGTTGAATGAATTATTGTGAGTGTTGTATCTTTCCTTTTTAAAATTTGTTTGTTTATTTATTTATTTATTTTTTTGTCTTTTTCCATGTCCGGCAACGGATCGCAACCCTCAGTGTCGCCCCCGTACCGGACCGGGACCGGCAACGGGATCGCAACCCTTGGCGCTGCTCCTGCGCCTTGCTCAGCCAGTGAGCGGGAACCGGTCTGTACGTGGGATCCGAACCCTCGGCGGGAGCGCCGCCACGCTTCACAAGCGGCGCACTATCGCAGTGCGCCACCGGGCCGGCCCTGTTTGTTTATTTTTTTAGCTCCCACTTATGGGTGAGGACCTGTGGTGTTTCTCCTTCTGTGCCTGGCTTATTTCACTTAACATAATTTTCTCTAAGGTCACCCATGTTGCTGGGAATGGCAGAATTTTGTTCGTTTTTATGGCACAGTAGTATTCTGTCATGTATATATACCATGTTTTCCTTATCCAGTGGTCTGTTGATGGGTATTTAGGTTGGTTCCAACTCTTAACTATTGTAAGTAGAGCTGCGATAAACATGGGAGGGCAGGTGTCCCTTGGACATAATGATTTCCATTCCTTTGCATATATACCCAGCAGTGGGATTGATGGATCATATGGTAGCTCCATCTGTAGTTGTTTGAGGAAGCTCCACACTGTTTTCCGTAATGGTGGCACCAGTTGATAGTACCAACAGTGTAGGAGGTTTCCCCTTTCTCTGCATCCTCACCAGCATTTGTTATTTTCTTTTTGATAATGGCCAGTCTAACTGGCATTGGATGATATCTCAGTGTGGTTTTGATTTGAATTTCCCTGATACTTGGTGATGATGAGTATATTTTCATGTGTCTATTGACCATTTGTATATCTTCCTTTGAGAAATGCCTATTAAGCTCCTTTGTCCATTTTTTAAATTGGGTTGCTTGGTTTTTTTTACTGTTAAGTTGTTTGAGTTTCTTGCATATTCTGGATATTAATCCTTTGTCAGATGCATAGTTTGCAAATATTTTCTCCCATTCTGTAGGTTGTCTTTTCACTTTGATAACTGTCTCCTTTGCTGTGCAGAAGCTTTTTTCAAAAAATTGTTTTTTAAAGATGACTGGTAAGGGGATCTTAACCCTTGACTTGGTGTTGTTAGCACCACACTCTCCCAAGTGAGCCATGGCCCAGCCCTGTGCAGAAGCTTTTTAGTTTGATATAATCCCACTTGTTTGTATTTTCTTTTATTGCCTGTGTTTTTGGAGTCTTATGGATAAAGTCTTTGCCCAGTCCTACTTTCTAAAGTGTTTCCCTATGTTTTCTTTTAGGAGTTTTACAGCTTCAGGTCTTATATATAAGTGTTTAATCCATTTTGAGTTCATTTTGGTATATGACAGGAGGTACATGTCTAGTTTCATTCTTCTACCTATGGATGTCCAGTTTTCCCGGCACCATTTATTGAAGAGGCAGTGTTTTCCCAAATGTATGTTCTTGTTGCCTTTGTCAAAGATCAGTTGGCCGTAAGTATGTGAGTTGATTTCTGGGTTCTCTATTCTGTTCCATTGGTCCATGTGTCTGTTTTTATGGCAGTACTTTGCCATTTTGGTTGCTATAGCTTTACGGCATAACTTGAAGTCAGGTAGCGTTATGCCTCTGCTTTTATTTTTCTTGCTTAGGATTGATTTGGCTATTCTGGGTTCTTTGTTGTTCCATATGAATGTTAGGGTTGTATTTTCTATTTCTGTGAGGAATGTTATTGATATTTTTGCATTGAATCTGTAGATCTCTTTGGTAATATGGCCATTTTCACAATGTTTATTCTTTCAATCCAAGAACATGGAATGTCTTTCCACCTTCTTGTATCCTCCTTAATTTCTTTCATCAGTGATTTGTAGTTCTCATTGTAGAGATCTTTCGCCTCTTTGGTTAAATTGATTGCTAGGTATTTTATTTGTTTTTGGTGTGAAAAATAGGGCTTGCTTTCTTGATTTCTTTTTCTGTTACTTCGTTATTGAAGCATAAAAATGCTACTGACTTTGCATGTTAATTTTGTATCCTGTAACTCTACTGGAATTGTTTATCAGCTCTAAGAGTTTTTTTGGGAGAGTCTTTAGGTTTTATAGCATTTTCTAACAGTCTTTGGAACTATCTAAGTGCTTTTGTTTGGGTAAATTTAAATATGTACTGAGTATAGTGTTTAAGTATATGGACTCTGGAGTCGGATTGAATACTTCCCAGTACTGTGAGGACAGAAAAATTGCCTAACTTGCCTGTTTCTGTGTCTACTTATTTGCAAAATGAAGATAAAAGCACCTACTCCTTAGAGTTGTGAGAATTAAAAAAGTTACTAACACATCTGCAGCATTTGAAATCATGCCTAGTGCATAGTAAAATCCCCGTAAGGGATACAGAGATGAATGCATTTTTAAAGAGCTCTCTATTTAGTGGGGGAGATAAAAACATACACCACCAACAAAGCAGAGTATGCTACATATTCCATGGAGGAGCCATGCAGAGCCTGATGGAGCACAGAGAAATGAGGAGATGGTTCCTGCAGAGAGGGATGTGGAAGGTCTTAGGAATGAAGTCGACTGTGCTCTGGTTATTGAGAAGTGAGCTGATGTCAAGCGAAGGTATTATTGATAGAAGGAACAGAAGGAACCAAGGTGGGAACACACAGAAAATCTCTGATGGCATGTTGAGACTTTTTCTGGGCGTGGAAACTAAGTGAAGGTGCATAGTGGAAGATGAAGTGGGGCGAGGGGCCTGGGACTAAATCAGGAGAAGGTTTAGTGTTCTGCTCAGGGACATGGAGTTGACTCCATCAGCAATAGGAAGCACTGAAGGTTGTTGAAGTAGTATGATTCCATTTGTGAGTTATGAAGACTCAGGTGACTCTGCTAAGAAGAAATTAGGGAAGAGAAGAAATTGGAGTCAGGGAGAACAGTCAGGGGGCCTTGGAATAGTCTAGGTGAGAGCTTATATAGGTCTAAACTGGAGAAGTGGCATCCAAGTGGACAGAAGGGCTCAGAATTGAGAGCTGGGAAGGTAAATGCTATCTTATAATTTCTCTAACCTGCCCATTGTGGCTTTTTATCCCTGCCATGGCCCTTCTGCTGAGCTTCCCAGGTTCCGTGGAGTTCCCTTTGTGATGATCCACCTGTATTCATGTATCTAAGCGTGGAAGGTGTTAAATGTCATCCATCAGTGAGCCAGGAAGCTAAGAGCTTTTATTCCCACTTGTTTAAGGTGAGGGATATTTTAGAGGCGGAAAATAATCGCACGACAAATAGCTTCTGTTTAATGGGAGCTTTCAAGCAATAATTAATCTGAAAGTCTTCTCCTTCTTACAGGAAACAGATTGGGAGGTGCATTAAACTCCTTCGTTATACATCTGCAATAGATATTGTGTAGCAGGAATCTTGTGGGGGCATTTCGTAATGCACCATCTGTGGTACAGAGAACACTGTCTTTCATCATTGTCTGGATTTGTATAATAGCAAATGGGAAAGGGACCATCTAGATCAACAGAAATAACTATTATAGACAACCTCTATGTATTTCAAGGCAGAAATTCTCTGTACTTGAAAGAGTGCATGTTGAGCAATTGCAGGTGGTGAGGATTTTCTTTAAAGAGTTGTACCTGGTCTGACAAAAGAAGGTATAAAGTTCATGAATCTATGTCAAATACAAATCAGAAACCAGTCAGTGAACACTGATGCAACAGAGTAACAAAAGGAGACCAGAACTAGATAGAAACATAAAGTTAACTAATTTAGAGTGTCAGTCATATCCTGAAGAGAAGACTTAATTAAGCCCAGAACCACACTATAGCAATTATTCTTCATTGACATAGATGAGTATGTATGGATCTATACATCTATGTGTCATCTATGCATATGTATATATTTATATATGTGTGTGTGTGTGTGTGTGTATATATATATATATATATATATACACATAATATATAAGGGTACTTTAAAAAGTTCATGGAAACGTTTGTATTATCTTTTAATTCTATTTTTCTATGAACTTTTTGAAGTACCCTCGTATGTCAGTGAATAATTCACTCAACAAATGTTTATTGAACACACTATGTGCCAGACACCATCCTAGGTGCTGGGAATGAAACAGTAAACAAAAGAGACCAAGTCCTAAAGAGCTTATATTCTAGCAGGAGGGACAGACAATAAGTATATATCAAATCAGCTGATGACAAGTGTTCAGAGTAAAAATACAGAGCGTGTTATTAAGGGGACAAAGAATGAAAGGTGGAGAGGGGGTTGTGTTTCATACAGTATGTTTAGGAAGAGCCTCTCTAGTGAGGTGATGTTTAAGCTAAGACTTCAGGGAAGGCATACAGAGATCTGGGAAGGAAAAGTCATCCAACTACAGGGGACAGGGGGTGCACAGCCCTGAGGTGGGATGTCTTGTTGTTTTTGGGGAACAGCAGTGAGGCAGGGTGGCAGAGCAGAGAGAGGGAGCGGGAGATGGTAGAAGATGGAGTCATAGGAACATCTAGGTCTTGCAGGGCCTTGTAGGGTATGGTAGGAACTGGATTTTACTCTGATGGGAAGCCTCTGGAAGCATGTTATGAATATGTTTATGCTAACCCCAAAGAGTTAATTTTATAATCTGCATCTCGTTCTTCATGATCCTATTTTTGCATTTATGAATTCCTAAAATAAGAGGTGTGCCAATCTAGCCCTCTCCTAACTTGTCTGCCTTCTCATCTACTGTGCCCCAGCACACGGCAAAGGCAGCTCTGGATTCTGTTCTGGGTCTTGCCATTGTATGCTTGGATAGCTTTAGTAAGGAACTCTTCTTACTCAGCTCCTTTACCCCAAAATGGGAGTACTCTCACCAAACTCACTTTATAAGTGGTTTAATAGAAAAAAATAAATTTTAAGAATGTACAAACTCATGATAGCATAATACTCTCCGTCTTTACAGAATTGGCACAGGGCTTAGCATGTCATAGGCGCTCAATAAAGGCTTATGAAACCGAATTAGAAAAATAACTTGGTGAGGATATGTAAAATGTTCTCCAAGTTTCTTTAGGGCTAATATAATTTCATTCACTCAGGTCAAAAGATACTCTTTCTGGGGGGCAACACCCTTGTTACCCCATAAGTGAGTTATTTTCTCTTTGTAATGCTCTGGTGGCACTTTTCTTAAAGAGTTAATTTTATTTCTTAAAGAATGAGATGGGTCATTCTAAAGAGATTTATACTGTTTCTGAGGCTACAGATAATATACATTTAATTATTTCTTTCACAAAATTTTGCCAACAATTTTAGAACATGACTTCTCTTATAAAGCTTTACAGAATGTTCTCTGATACTTTTTGGGTTTACTTTGAGTCTAGCTTTCATGGTGGATTATTTGCAAAAACGATCAGAAATTCTCTTCCTATATGTTTGTGCCTTTGCCATGAAATTTTGCAGCAACTCCAATCAAAAAATGGTATCTTTTTCTCTACTCCTTAAATTTGGGCTTGACCATGTGACTTGCTTTGGCCAATGGTACATTAGCATATGTGATGCAAGGAGGGCCTTGAGAAGTACTTACACACAGGACCTTGCCGTTCCTTGCTGCTTATGGTAACCCTGTGACCACAATCATGTGAACATGCTCAGGCTTACCCAATGAGCAACATATGGCCTCTTACCTCCATTGACCTTGCCAACAGCCCGCCAACCATGGGACCTGTGAATGAAGCTGTTGTCAGCTAGCTGACCACAAATGCATGATTGAGTCTGGCCAATGCCTTATGGACCAGAGATGAGCCATCCCAGCTGAGCCAAACTCAAATTGCCAATCCACAGTATTGTGAGCAAATAAATTTAAATGCTCAGTTTGGAACAACAAATCTAACTGGTACAGCTCATAGTCCTATTAGTTGTTTATATTTTGTGAAGTCCAAAATGTATTTTTTTTCCTTTTTTTCTCCAAAACACACACTTAGTCTTCTTTGCTTTTGTTAATAGAACTCCCTACATTTGAGTTTTATCTGGCCATGTGGCTGTCCAACTTAAGACTAAATTTCCCAGCTTCTCTTGCAGCTAATGTGCAGTCATATGAAAATCTTGGCTAATGGGATATGAGTGGAAGAAATATGTGCTAAGAAAGGTGCTTATTCTCCACTCTCTTTTCCCTTCTCCTTTTCCCCTCCTCATTTCCTTGGACTGGAAAATGGACCCACTTTAGACTCAGAGATGGAAGTCATATGTTGAAGATGGCAGAGATAAGTCACCAACAAGGGTCCCAGGATAATGCACAGACCAGACCCACTTACCCACCCTGGACCACTCACTACCACAGGTCTGTTATGTGAGAGAAAAATGAACTTGTATCTTAAGTGTGCCACTATACTTTCAGGTCTCTTTGTTATAGCAGCTTGACTTTACCATAACTCACCACACTTGACAAATACACAGCAGACACAAGCACATAGATACACACTGCCTAATACAGCACTTAGAACTCAGGGGATCAGTAAATGTGAGACTCCACACTTATTCAGTAACAGTTACTGAGCATCTACTGTGTGTTGGGCACAGAGTTGCATAGACAATTACTTTTTTTTCCTTCTCTTTTTCAGCCAGGAGCTGACAAACGAGGAGGGAAAGAGAAAAAGAATAATAATAAAAAAGATAAATTAAAAGTGAAGAGTACTGTAGCAGAAGATTCTGTCAGGGGTGGTAGCCAGAGAAAATGAAAGGATTTGGACATGTCTTAAAAGTTTTCTGCGGTGGATGAAACACTAATCATGAAACAGAGCATCTACTCAGTGCACCTGCACAATTATTCCCACAGAATTTGGAGGCTTCCTCTCACTTGTTTCTGGGTCACTGATCTTGAGCTGGGGCGGAGGGTAGGGGGTCACCACTGGCTTACTGTTTTCTCACTTCAGACTTCCAACACTAGCTTTTCAAAGGGTTTTGTGTGTCGGGTATAGGGGTGACAGTAGGGACGGAGGTTAGGTTTAGAAGGATTACTGACAATCCTGTAATAACCTTTGAAATAGCTTTTCAGATCAATCCCCACTTCACAGAGAAGAGAGGACCAGAGAAGGATCAACAGTTATGAGAAAAACTAAGAGGAAAAACCTCTACTTTCCATCCACCCCTGGAATTGGAAGCTGTCTCTTTGTTCTTCTGTCCCATTTTCTTCTCCCCACCATCTCCTGTGGCTTATTTGTGTTTTACTTCTGTCATCCACGATGGCTTTATTTTATATGGAGAATATCCTCAGGAGAAGATACCCAGAAATCATTTCAAATGTTCAAGAATGTACAGAATATCTTGAGTGTTAGCTAAGAGATGCTAAGCATGAAATAGAATTTCATCAAATTGGGGAGTCCTGTCTATTTCATCTAATTGTATTAAATCTCCTTTCATGCTTATTTGCAGTAGTGGTATTTTTCACCTTGGGTATAATGGCCTTGCTCCTATGTGCCCCACGTTTTCAGGATAGCTTTCATTTTCAGGTTATAGGGGTATATGCCTTTATACAAACCACTCATTCTCTGTAGGCCTCAATTTCCTCATCTGCAAAATGACTAACTGATCTCTGAAATATCCTTTGGATCTCAAATTCCACAATTTGTGTTCCCTTATAAGCATATTGATTAAAGTATGGTGACAACTGTAGCTACAAAGACAACAGAATGATGAAACATATTAACATTAGTGTTAATGCAATAATCAGCTGTGTTTTGTTCCATATGACAATTTATTTCAACAATTAAGCTAAACTCCATCTGCTTTGGCATAAACAATTTTCAGATGGGTTCCTGAACCACATCTTTAGAAATCATTTTATTTGTTCAAATATTGCTACCATCAATAAATGACAGTATGGAGTCTTTCTGATTAAAAAGCTATCACTAATGCCAAAGCCCATCTTATTTGATAAAGGGATTGCTTTGCTACTTGACCTTATGGATATGTTGCATAGTCTAATCGATAGTCCCAGAAAAGGAAAACAAATCTGTGTCGGTGTGGAGCGAACATGCAAGGGGTGCTGGTTTCTGGAGCAGGCAAAGCAAGCCTCAACACTGTCAACTGTGAATTTCTATTTTTCTGACCTGAGGATCCTGTTGGGACAGGATATGCTTCCATCTGTGATGGAGACAAGACAAATGGCACATTCCCCACATCCGGCAGGGTGTCTTTCTTTGGCTTGGGTTGAGCTGCATTGACAGAATAGCAATAGGGAACATTTATCTTTATCTTTATAACACCTGACAAGAGGCATGATTACTGCTGTAAGGGTATCAAAATAAAGAAAAAATGGGCAGTCCGAGAGCCCTGTTATTTATCACATTCAGAAATGCTAACCCAGACTAGCAGGATAGAAATTCCTTGTCAAATTGCCTCTAAAAATCATTATTTTCCTCCCAGAGACAATATGTGAAGCCCATGGATCTTACCTGGGCTGTCTTTTCTCCCCTCTGGTTTGCAAGTTGGGGGCAATCTTCTCCTAAGGCCGGGCTGTGCCTCCATGGGGTCACTGCACGTATCAGCCTGACATTACACACACCACTCCCTGCTTGTGCAGGAAATACAGAAAATCACTAGCTGGCAGCTTATTAACAATTATTGAATGTATACAGCAAAAATTCGATTTATTTTGCAGCAAAGTGTTAGGATGTCTCCAGGCAAATTAGAGCTGGAGCTGACTTTGTTCAACCCCTTTATTTATTTTCTCATTCCTTGTTTTCTAATTAGGCATGCTTTCTTCTGGTATACAAACACCCTCTCTGCCTAAATCATTGCAGGTCTATTGAATCCTGAACACAATAGGTTTATACCACTCATATTAATACCATGATAGAAAGTTATAATCCACACATTTCATATGGGCTCCAAATTTCTTTAAGAGTGATATTAAATGCCTTTATGACACAGTTTGCATTTTTCTTCTCTGATTTGTGGGGTCTGCATGTTCTATAGCCAGTGATTTTCCCAAAGACGTTGTGAACAGTAGATGGGTCTAAGCAGTGTTTGCTCTGAAAGGCCACTTCCTTCAGTGTATGCCACCAAAGCGGTTTTTTGTTTTGTTTTGTTTTTGCTTCAAAGTGTTCTCTTTCAGTAGGCCTTTGCAAAAGAGGGTACTTGCTCACAATTCCTCATGAAGAGCAGTTTAAGAATTAAATCAATGGCCATGTCCTAAAGCTTGCTCAGAATTCAACATTTCATCTTGACTTGACAATCTTCCGTAGGGTTTAGAGCAGTGGTCCTCAACCTTGGCATCCCTTTAGAATCATCTAGGGAGTTTTAAAAAAATATTAATGTCCAAGCCCCTTCCCAGACTAATTAAATCAGAATCTCTAGGGGCGGAACAAGGGCACTGGCATTTTTAAAAGGCTCTCCAGATGATTTTAATGGGCAGTGAGGGTTGAAATCCAGTGGTTTATAGGGCTTTTATCATCAGAATATATCCAGAGAACTATTTTTTTCATTTATTCACTCAAAAAATATTTGAATGACTACTATCTATCAGGAAAGAGAGGATGCAGCCTAGGGGATTCACAGATATATAAAGGAATTTCTATATTCTCGAAGTAGTTGATAAGTTAATAGAGGGCATGAGGTTTTCCTTAATTTCATAAATAGTTATTGAATCTTACCACGTATCATGAGCACTGGAGAGTCAGCTGTGAGCAAGACAGACAAGGTTCCTGCTGTCACATTACATTCAAGTAAACAAATTTTAAAAATAGGTACTTTTATGAATGCTGTAAAAAAATTAATTCCAAAGTAATGTGATAGAGAGTGGCTGGGACCAGGAAGGAGTTCTGGGATCCTTCCCTGAGCCTGGATATGAAAAATGTGAAGGAAACAGTCAAGTGAAGATCTAGAAGGTGAAAGTTCTGGGCAGAAGAATGAATGAGCCAGGACCAGATAGAAGTCAGTATCTTCTGAGGAGGTTGGAGGTCAGAGAAGAAGTCAGAGAGGTAACAGGGGGTAGAAATTATGCACATGGGTAACCTTGACAGAAGAAAGCAGGTAAGAGTTGGAGATGCAGATGAATGGTTCTGAGCATTTGGAGGCATAAGATATTACTTTGGTTGGGGCATTCAATGTTCATGGAAAAGATGACTCCGAATTGTGTCTTGGAGAAGAGCATTTTAAGTAGTGGGATCATTTTCTGCAAAAATGTCCCAAGTGCCTAGAACAGTGCCTGGCACTGAGAAGGTGCTCGACAATGTTTGTTGGATTAATACACAGAAATTCCATTTGATGTGATAAGAGCTATTACAGAGGTGTGTGCAAGGTGTGGATGACTCCTTTCTTGGATGGAGTCAGGGACGGTTCCAGACAGTGTGGCATTTTCAGTTGACTTTGAAGGATGTATAGTGTTCTTTAGGACGAGATGGGGAGGCATTTCCAGGCCAGAGGCCAGCAAGAGGACCTGACAGAGTCAGGAGAATGCAGGGTCATGACAGGCAGAGAGAGGGGTTGAGGGGGCCACCAAGAGCATCACATTTTAATGAGAACCTGAAGCAGTTGAGCATGAGTGAGGTTTAAGAGACATTTCCATGTGTTGGTGCTGGTGAAAAATGGATCGAAGGATGAAGCAGTGTGTTGAGTGACAGTATGGAGACCAGTATGTGGTTACGCAAGAATCTGTTGAGTAATGGGTGGCTGGAGATGAGTTGGCAACTTAAGAGAGGATGGTCTTAATTTTTAATGAAGTCAGGTGATGTGAGGTGCATGTTAGTAGGCTGGGGGGTAAGAGTCAGCAGAAGATGCAAGCATAGCATAGAAGAGGGCACGACTGATGGATCATGGTTCTGGAAGAGACAGGAAGGGACGGGACTGAGAGGACAGACAGAGGGAGAGTTTACTTTGCAGAGAACTCATTCTTCCTCAGAGGCAAGAGGTAGCAGGAGGGATGGGCATCTCACCTCTCATGTGGAACCTAGTACTGATTCATCGAGAATATTGTCATAGAAGACAGTATTGTTATAGAAACAGAGCCTTTATTGGCAACCACATTGAATCCTGTTACCTCACTTTATGTTGGATAGCAGTTAACAGAAGTGGCAACTGGGAGACATCCTTTAAGAGGAATGTTTAGGAAAAAAAAAATCACCCAGTTATTAGAAAACACGGTGCTATAATGGAATTTTCTGGCTATATCAGAATCTACCAAAAAGTCTATGATGTTTCCACCATTGTTAAAAGTGATGCATATGTTCTGATTGTTTTTATGTTAATGAGAATGGTAAACTGAAAATAAATTTTGTTTTGAAAATATTAAAATGACTCAGAAGTTTCCTCCAAATTTTAATTCTAATTATCCTGAGTTGCAGAGGTAGATGCAGATGGCGTGGAGCACTGGTATGAATGAGTACGGACCTTTGGATGTCCCCGGAGACAGCCTGTTTCCCTCCCCCAAATTCTCAACTTTGGTTGTAGCAAAAGTATTTAGTGAATTGAGGAACCTGGTTATTTAATTTTTACTTATTTTTGACTTTTTAAAAAATTACATCTGAAAACTAATTTCTAGGAATTAGGAACTGGAAAATAGTGAGTGGATTTTGTGGATCAAACTTCTGCTTATAAATTTTATATTAGATGGGTAATCTTTCTATTCTGCCATCAGCCAAAGAAGTGGGTTGTCTTTGAATATAACTATTATATTATCAGCCATAATAGTTTTTTCCTCAAGGGCAATTTCTCAAACAAATGATTTCAAAATCAATAAACACCCATAGCCTCCTGTTTCAGAATTTACTTATTCATGAGATGCTTATCTCTCTGTAAATTCCCAGGAAGAATTCTTATTGCTTAATCCCACCGTACTGGATTGAATGTTTATCAGTTCAGAATTAGTTCTTATTAAATTTTCTTGGCAGCTCTGGAACTGTCTCAGGGGTTTCTTCTCTAGGGAATTATTTTTACTTTTAAATCTTACATGAGTAGAAGCTCATTTTAACATCCTAAAAATCATTCAACATTGGCCTGCCCATTTGCAGTGAGTCCTTTGCAATATTAGTTGGGGCAAAGGCCACATGTCCACAAACAGTGCTTTGAAAAGAGACTATTTTTTAAGGCTGCATGTTTTCATTATTAGACAGTAACAGTCTTCATCACTGATAGGTAGTCACAAATTGAAAGCTGATGCATGGTAGAGGCTCCTGTGGGCGCCTTCTCATTTTTCACCTTGAAGGCTGCTTCTGCTGTCCTTTTATCTGGTCACAAGATCATTAATGGCTTCTTTCCCAATCTAGGGATGAGATCTGGTGTCTACGGAATTATTTTACCACATACATGGCCAGATCACTGAAGAGGGATGCTGTGCTCTTACTGCCTGATTGCAAGAGAAGATTCCAGCTCAAGATGGCTAGAGCCTCAGAAATAATGCTCTGCTGTGGGCTCGTTTGCATAATCTCTCCACTCATTAAACACAGCTGCAAGGCAAGAGGCAGCAGAGTTCAAAAGGCAAGCCGAGGGAATATATTAATGATAGAATTATAGTTTAAACCTTCAGGCATGTTTCCCCAATATTTTTGTACTTCATTAATTACAACAAGAACAATTTTATCACTTACTAAAAAAAAGAAAGGTTAGAGGAATATTTTGACTATAAAACATAAGTAAAATGTATATATTTTTTAAAAGTGCTAGGTATGCTACAATTAAAATTTAAGAAAAACTTTGGAAGTTATCCAATAAGTCATTTCCTCATTGTACAATTTAAATCCCTGGTGAGCTGGGATTAGAAATCATCAGTGTGATTTAGCTTCACGAGTCACTTCCCCCTCGGCATAGTATGTGGATGTCCTCACACAGCCCTCCCAAGCTATGTGTGTGTGGGGTGTGTGTGTGTGTGTGTGTGTGTGTGTGTGTTTGCTCTGTTGGGTGCTTTCTGCTCTATATCCCAGAGTGCCTCTTACCCATACCCACTCAAAATACTGAATTTATTGTAAGACTAGAAAATATTTAATGGGAAAGAGAAAATAGTAAAAAAAAAAAAAAAAAAAGTGGAAATGAAAAGCAAGGATTTCCTTTTGAAGGCCCCCCTAACAGAATTTCTCTTCTTCTCTGTCTTTGAGGTTCAGGGTCATGTTGTGTTCCTCTGAAGTTGCAGGCTGCAAAGTCATGTTTTTGTTTCTGATCTACCTTCACCCCTTGATCTTGTCCACCAAACCATCTTGCATGGATGACTCGCCAGCATGACATCTTAAGATATGAAAATAGATTTAAATTTTGAATGTTTTTACTCTGAATCTAATTCTCTTATCTTCTCTTGGGCTGTGGATTGAATTGAGTTTTATTACCCCAGGGACTTGTGTCCTTTTCCAACACAAAAACGAATGACCTTTACTTTGTCACGTAGTTTCTATAAGGATTTTAAGGATTTAAAAGGGTGGGGCCATTGCTTTTTCTCTCCTTACACATCTGCCTAAACTGATGGAAAGTGAGGGTAGATGTATCACAATTAGATTCCAATTCTCTGTTTTCATCCTCATTTCCACATTAAATTCTTCTTGAAGTCTGATGCAAAATGGTGACCTAAAATTAACATTTTTAAATCAAACTACTTGCTATAGGTTGAATGTGGCCCCCAAATTTCATGTGTTGGAGACTTGATCTCCATTGTAACAGTGTTAAGAGGGTGGGAAATCCTATTATGGTAATTGAATGGGAGGGTCTTTAGGAAGTGATTAGATTGTGAAGACTATACCCTCCTGAATGGATTAATTCATTGATGGTTTAATTGGGTGGTCTTGGGCATGGTTCTGATGACTTTAAAAGGAGAACAAGTGAGAATGTTAGCTCTCTTGCTCAGCCCATTCACCACGTGACACCCTGCATTTCCGTGGAGAGTTCTCATGCAGAAGGCCCTCACCAGATATGCCCCTTCCCCTGGACTCTGGACTTCCCAGCCTCCAAACTGTAAAAAATAAATTTTGTTTTCTTAGAAATTACCCAGTTTCAGGTATTCTGTTAAAAGCAATGGAAATGGACTATTATACTACTGAAGAGTTTTTTTCTTTCTTTTTTTTTTAAAAAAAAACATCTTATACATTCAGCTTTGTATGAATGAGGAGTTTCTCTTAAGTGAATTTTCCAGGTAACTGAATATTACCATTTACAGTGCAAAGTTTGAAGAATAGACCAATAGTTTGTTCCTTGGTTTTCGGTTTGATCTCTACCTTTATCTATGTGACTTTGTGTTAGATGATAGGTAAGAGAGTATGATAGGCTGATAAATGGGCCCTCATGAGATCTTCATGTCCTAATTCCTAGAACCTGTAAAGGTTACCATATATGAAAAAAGGGCTATTTGTGGATGTGATTAAAAATCTTGGCATGGGAAGATTATTGTGGATTATCTGGTTGGGTCCTAGTGATCCTCATAAGGATACATGTAGTCACTTGTGTCTTTGTAAGAGGAAGGCAACGTGAGATCTGACACACAGAATGCAGAAGGTGATATGAATATGGAACAGAGAGAGATTTTAAGATACTAGCCTTGAAGATTGGAATGATGTGGCCACACACCAAGGGATGCTGGCAGCCATCAGAAGCTGGAAGAGGCAAGGAATGAATTATCATCTAGAGCATCTCAAAGTGTGGCCTTGATGACACCTTGATTTTGGCCCAGTGATGCTGATTTTGAACTTTGACCTCCAGAACTGAAAAAAATAAGTTTCTGCTGTTTTAAGCCACTAAGAATGTAGTAATTTGTAATAGTGGCAATAGGAAACTAATACAATTAGGCAGTCTTATAACATCCAAACATTGTGGCCCACCAACCAAGCAAATGAACTACACAGTGTTAAAAAATTTTATTTTTGCAAATGATATTTTAGGCTACTTGAAATATAATCCATCTACCTATTTCAATTCAGCATTTATTGGAAAAAAAAAAAAAAAAAAGGAAAAGAAGCCTACTGATTTAAGGGCTTTGGACCAAAAGAAAAATATAGACATGGCACTTATTAGCTCATTCCTCTCTCATACTCTCTTATTTCTGGCCTAAAATATCAGTTCTTACAACCTGTATGTTCTTTCTCAGGAAAGAAGTAGATGGCATTGGATGTGATATAAATGACTCCTCTGGGGCAGGATTTGGCCACTACCGTGTTCCCATTTTTGGTTGCTTGACGTGTTCTTACAGGGGAAGTTAAGAGTAGTCAGTGTGGGTCTCAGAGTGTCAGGTGAGTCCAGTCAGATGCACACCACAGCATTCCTGTTCCTGTCTGGGACTCTGACCTCTGGCATTTGGTCTCCAGTGAATAAAAGCAACTTTGATTTTTTAAAACAAATCTGTCTCTCAGCTTTATTGAGGTGTAATTGACAAATAAAAATGATACATATTTAAGGTGTAGAACATGATGTTTTAATAAACATGTACACTGAGAGATGATAATCACTATCAAGCTAATAATATATTTGACACCTCACCTAGTTACCATTTTTTTGGGTGAGAACATTTAAGATCTACTCTCCTAGCAAATTTCACATATACACTGCAGTATTATTAACTATAGTCACCATTCTGTACATTATACTTGCAGAAGTTATTTATCCTGCATAACTGAAACTTTGTACACTTTGACCAATACCTCCCTGTCCCCCTCCCCCCCCCCCCCCCTAGTCACCATTCTGTACATTATACTTGCAGAAGTTATTTATCCTGCATAACTGAAACTTTGTACACTTTGACCAATACCTCCCTGTCCCCCCCCCCCCCCCCCCGAGACCCTGGAAACCACCAATCTACTGTCTTCTTCTAAGAGTTCAACTTTTTTAGATTTAACATATTAGTGAGATGATGTGGTATTTGTCTTTCCATGGCTGGCTTATTTCACTTAGCATGATGTCCTCTAGTTCCATTCATGTTGTGGCAAATGACAGGATATCTTTCTTTAATGCTGCTCAATATTCCATTGCGTGTATATACCATATTTTCTTTATCCAATCATTTGTCGGTGGACACTTAGGCTGATTATATATCTTGGCTATTGTGAATAATGCTACAATAAACATGGGAGTGCAGATACTGATTTTATTTCATTTGGATTTAAATGCTCAGTAATGGGATTGATAGTAGCTCTATTTTTAATTTTTTGAGGAAACTACATACTATTTTTATAGTGACTGTGCCAATTTACATTCCCACCAACAGTGTACAAGTGTTCCCTTTTCTCCACATCCTCCCAAATACTTATCTTTTGTCTTTTTGTTAGTAGCTATTCTGAAAGGTGTAAGATGATGCCTCATTGTGGTTGTAATTAGCATTTTCCCAATGATTAGTGATGCCAAACATTTTTTATTATACCTGTTGGCCATTTGCATATCTTCTTTTGAATATCTGTTCAGGTCTTTTGCCTTTTTTTTATTAGGTTATTAGTTTTCTTGCTATTGAGTTGGTTGAATTCCTTATGTATTTTGGATTTTAATCCCTTATCAGGTGTGTGGTTTGCAAATATTTTCTTTTATTCTGGAGATTGTTTTTTTTACTTTGTTGACTGTTTCCTTTGCTGTGAAGAAGGTCTGTGGTTTGGTATAATCCCATTTGTCTATTTTTGTTTTTGTTGCCTGTGCTATTGGGGTCATATCCAAAAAATCATTGCCCAGACTAATGTCAAGAAGCTTATTCCCTATGTTTTATTAAAGCAGTTTAATAGTTCAGGATTTTACCTTTAAGTATCAATCCATTTTGAGTAGATTTTGTATGTGGTGTGAGATAAAGATCCAGTTTAATTCTTCTGCATGTAGATATCCAGTTTTGCCAAAACCATTGACTGAAGAGACTGTCCTTTCCCCATTGTGTGTCCCTGGCACCTTTGTCAAAGATCAATTGACTATAAATATGGGTTTATTTCTGAGCTTTCTATTCTGCTCCATTGGTTTATGTGTCTGTTTTTATGCCAGAAAGTTTTGATTAGCATAGCTTTGTAGTATATTTTGAAAAGGGGCAGTGTGATGTCTCCAGGTTCATATTTTTTGCTCAAGATTGCTTTGGTTGTTCTGGGTCTTTTGTGGTTCCATAAAAAGTTTAAGATCATTTTTTCCTGTTTCTGTAAAAAACATCATTTTCATTTTGATATGGATTGCATTCAATCTGTAAATTTCTTTTGTAGTAAGGCCATTTTAACAATATTAATTCTTCTAATCCACGAACATAAGTTATCTTTTCACTTATTTGTCTTCTTCATTTTTTTTAATCAATGTTTTGTAGTTTTCATTGTACAAGATCTTTTGCCTTCATGGTTAAATTTATTTCTAAGTATTTTATTTTATTTTTGTAGCTATTATAAATGAGGCATTATTTAAAATTTCTTTTTTGGATAGTTCATTGCTAGTGTACAGGAACACAACTGATTTTTGTATGTTGGTTTTGTATCCCAAAACTTTACTAAATTAGTTTATTAGTTCTAACAGTTTGTTTGTTTGTTTTGTGGAGTCTTTAGATTTTGCTATGAATAAGATCATGTCATCTCCAGAGATAATTTTTCATCTTTGTTTCTGATTTGGACTCTTTTTATTTCTTTTTCTTGCCTAATTGCTCTAGCTAGAACTTCTAGTACCATGTTGAATAGAATTGGTAAGAGTGAGTATCATTTTCTTGTTTTTGTTATAAGGGGAAAAGTTTTTAGCTTTTCACTCTTGAGTGTAATGTTAGCTGTGAGCTTGTCATATATAGCCATTATTATTTTGAGGTACATTCCTTCTCTTCCTAATCTGTTAGAGAGTTTTTACCATGAAAGAGTGTTGAATTTTGTCAAATGCTTTTCTGCATCAATTGACATTGTAATATGATTTTTATACTTCATTTTATTATGTGATACATCACATTTATTCTTTTGCATATGTTGAACCATCCTTGCATCCCAGGGATAAATCTCACTTGATCATGGTGTGTGATCCTTTTAATGTGTTATTGAATTTCGTTTGCTAGTATTTTATAGAGAATTTGTGCATCCATGTTTATCAGGGATGTTGGACTGTAATTTTCTTTTCCAGTAGAGTCCTTGTCTAGCTTTGGTATCAATGTAATGCTGGCCTCAGAAAATAACTTAGGAAGTATTCCCTACTCTTCAATTTTTTGAAAGAGTTTGAAAAGGATAGGTGTTAAATCTTTAAGTGTTTGGTAGAGTTCATCAGTGAAACCATCAGGTTCTGGACTTTTCTTTCTTGGGAAGTTTTTCATTACTGGTTCAATCTTCTTACACATTATTGGTCTGTTCATATTTCCCACTAATTCATGATTCAGTCTTGGTAGGTTCTAGGAATTTATGCATATTTTCTAGGTTATCTAATTTATTTGCCATATAATTGTTCACAGTAATATCTTATGATTCTTTGTATTTCCATGGTATCAGTTGTAATGTCTCCTCTTTCATTTCTAATTTTGTTTGCATTTTCTCTCATTTTTTTTTATTTACTCTAGCTAAGAGTTTGTCAAGTTTGTCTATCTTTTCAAAAAACTAACTAATGGTTTCATTTATCTTTTCTATTTTTTTCCTAGTCTCTATTTCATTTACTTCTACTCTAATCTTTATTATTTTTGTACTTCTGAAATCTTTGAACTTAGTTTGTTTTTCTTTTTCTAGTTCTTTGAAGTATAAATTTAGGTTGTGTTTTTTAGGTTTTTTTTCTTAATGTAGGTATTTATTGATATAAACTTTGAAGTTATTTTTTCTTAATCTAGGTGTTTAGTGCTATAAACTTCTATCTTAGAACTGATTTTGCTACATCTTATAGTTTTTGGAATGTTCTGTTTCTATTTTCATTTTTCTCAATAATTTTTTTAAATTTTTAATTTTATTTCTTCTTTGACCTATTGGTTATTCAAGAGTGTTTTGTTTACTTTCTACCTTTTGCAAATTTTCTAATTTTTTTTTCTGTTATTGAGTTTCAGTTTTTTACCATGGTGGCCAGAAAAGGTGCTTGATGTGATTTTAATTTTAAATTTATTATGACTTGTTTAGTGGCCTAACACATGTGCTACCCTGGAGAATGTTTTCTGAAGAGTGTACATTTTTTAAGAAGAATGTATATTTTGCTGCATTAGATGGAATGTTCTGTGCATGTCTGTTAGGTCCATTTGATGTATAGTGTTGTCCTAGTCCACTGTTTCCTTGTTGATTTTCTCTCTGGATGACCTATCCATTGCTGAAAGTAGGGTATTAAAGTACTCTATTGTTATTGTATTGCTGTTTATTTCCCCCTTCAGTTCTGTTTAAATTTGCTTTATTTATTTAGGTGCCCAATGTTGAGTGCATATATATTTACAATTGTTATATCTTCTTGATGAATTGTCCTATTCATCATGATATCATGGCTTCTTTGTCTCTTGTGGCAGTTTTTGACTTCAAGTCTGTTTTAATTGATGTAAATACAGCCACCTCTGCTCTCTTTTGGTTATAATTTGCATGGACTATCTTTTATCATCCCTTCACTTTCAGTCTATGTGTGTCCTTAAAGATAAAGTGAGTCTCTTAAAAGCAGCATATAGTTGGAACTTGTTTTCTTAATCCATTCAGCCACTCTATGTCTTTTGATCAGAGAATTTAATCCATTTACATTTAAAGTAATTACTGAGAGGTAAGGACTTATTTTTGCCATTTTGTTAATTATTTTCTTACTGTTTATTTCTTCCTCTCATGCTGTCTTCTTTGTGGCTTGATTTTTTTTATGTGTGTGTTATGATTGATTCCTTTCTCTTTTTCTTTTGTGCATCTACTACAAGTTTTTTCATTGTAGTTATCATGAGGCTTACACCAAATCTTATAGCTGTAACAATCTATTTTAAGTTGATAATAGCTTAACTTCAACTGCCTCCAGAATCACTAAACTTTAATTTCCCTTTCCACATTTTGTTATTAATGCCAAAATTTACACCTTTTTATGTTGTGTATTTATCATCAAATTATTGTAGTGACACTTTAAAAAATAATTTTGTCTTTAAAAATTTATACTAAAGAGTTAAAAGTGATTTATGGGCCATTATTACAGTGTTAAAGTATTCTGAATTTGATTATATTCTTACCTGTAGAGTGAGCTTTATACTTTTATAAATTTTCATGTTGGTAGTTAGCATCCTTTTCTTTCAACTTGAAGAACTCCATTTAGCATATCCTGTAAGGAAGATCTATTAGAGATAAACTCCCTCAGCTTTTGTTTATCTGGGAAAGTCTATCTCTTCTTTTCTAAAGGACAACTTTGTTATGAGTAGTATTCTTGTTTTGCAGTTTTTTCCTGTACTTTGATTATATCAACCACTGTATTCTTGCTTTCAAAAAGTTTCTTCTGAAGAATCCACTTAAAGTTTTTTTTTTTGAGGTTTCCTTGTATGTACAAGTCATTTTTCTCTAGCTGCTTTAAAAATTCTCTCTTTATCTTTGTCTTTCTGAAAATTTGCTTGTACTATGTCTTGATGAAGATCTCTTTATATTTTAATCTATTTGAACTTCTTTGGGCTGCATGGATAAAAATGTTTATTTCCCTATCATATTTGTAAATTTTTCTGTCATTACTTCATTAAATAAGCTTTCTCCTCATTTGGTTTTCTCCATTCTTTTTGGGACTTCCACAATGCACATATTGGTTTGCTTGATGGTGTCTCAAAAGTTCCATAGGCTTTTGTCACTCTCCTTAATTCTATTTTTTTCCTTCTGACTGGGTAATTTCATACAAGCTTCCTGGTTCTTTCTTCTGCTTAGTTGAGTACACTGTTGAAGCTTTCTATGAACTTATAAAATTCAGTCATTGTGTTCTTTAGCTCCAGAATTTCTGTTTTCTTCTTTTTAGCGGTTTCTATCTCTGTTGAACTTTTAATTTGTTTGTGTATTGTTTTCTTGATTTCTTTTAGTTGTCCACCTGTGCTCTCTTATAACTCACTGAACTCTAAGATGATCATTTTAAAATTTGGGGGGCAGTTTATAGATCTCCTTTGGTGATGTCATGTTTCCTTGATTATTTGTGATCTTTATGGCCTCATGTTGGTGTCTGCACTTTTGAAGAAGCAGGTACCTCTTCTAGTTTTTACATACTGGCTTTGGCATGGAAAGCCCTTCAACAGTCAGCCTATCTAGAGATTCTGGGCAAGCTAGCTAATGGGGCTAGTGGGAAGGCTTGCTGCTGGAGTCCATGGGCAGTCTGGCCTGGTGCCTGGGTTTGTGAGGGTGGATCTGAAGCCTAGGTCCACTGGGGCAGGCCTGAAGCCTGGGTTCATGAGGGTAGGCCTGGGGCCTGAGTCTACAGGGGTGGCACTGAGTTCTGGGTTTTCAGGGGTACACTAAGTGCCTGGGACCATAGGATCAGGCCTGGAGCCTGAGTCTATAGAGGCTGGCCTGGTGCTAAGGTTTATGGGGGCAAGTTTCATGCTGGGGTCTGCAGCCAAGTTGAGTACTCACTTTACTCTTTACCATTTATAGGGTATACTTTTCCTTGCCGTATTTCTGGGTTTGGGGAAGGGGTTATGCCAAAAATGTGACACTACCCTAACCTCTTTGATGTGTCTTTTTTTAAAAAAAATTTCTGTGTTCCACTCAAGTGCTATAATCTCACTTATATCTCTCAGTCTTCTGAAGGGATTTTAATGCCCAGATGATTATTTAAATTGATAAGGGGACGATCACTGGCAACTCCTATCCTGCCATCTTGCTGACATACTAACTCTGTCCTAGCTTTTTAAGGTCTTTTCCACCAAGGCTGTTATATCAGACATGGGGAGATAAGGCTTCTCTTTGGTCAATTTCCCCCTAATACCTTCTACTGTTAACCCTACCAGCTTCATTTTACTTAGAGAAACAAGTTCAAAAAGAGGATGCATCAAAAATATTTCTCTGTCTAGATTGGTAAAACTAGAATAAAACATATCTTCTAAACAAAAAATCTGAATCAGTGGATTCTAACATATCTGTATGACTTCTGTTACTCTATGGAGAAAAAGAAAAGAGGATCTTTTGCTGGACAACCCCTAAACAAGAGATAACACCTATTTTACATTTTCTTCTTCAAGTTTGGAAATCACAAACAAAACTTTAAGAAATATTCCACGTATTTCTAAACACAATTATTACATAAAAAGCAAGACTTCACTAATTTAGAATAATAATGTGAGGGTGGTGGATGACAGCAACAGCTGAGAATCTGGTTTAGTAAAATTTTTAAAGAAGAGCACTTTGATATCATGTAAAATACATACTGGACATTAAAATATAAATGAATTTTGATCAGTGGAATAAAGCAAGTTGACTTAATGTAAACATTCTTTTACAGTAGATCCAAAAGATGAAAGTCATTTAACATGCAAGAATTCATTATGCCTCTTCAGTGGCCTAAGTTAAAAAATCTAGAGGCATGTGCATAAAGAAATTCTTCATTTCGAGAAAATTTGGTTGAATATAGTTATTGATTTTAGACTAGGTTACAGTCTTAGACAGCTTTGTGTTGTTCTAACAGAATACCTGAGACTGGATAATTTATTAAAAATAGGTTTATTTGGCTCATGATTCTGGTGGCTGGAAAGTTCAATATTGGGCAGTTGCATCTGGTGAGGGCTTCAGGCTGCTTCCACTCACGGTGGGAAGTGGAAGGGGAGTGGGGGCGTGCAAAGAGATTACATGGTGAGAGAAGCAAGAGAGAAAAACTGAGGAAGCCAGGCTGTTTGTAACAACCCATTCTTGCAGGAACTAATCCATTCCCTGAGAGCAAGAACTTAGCCTAAGAGAGGCTATTAATCCATTCACGAGGGATCTACCCCATGACCCAAACACCTCACTCTAAGCCACACCTCCCAACACTAGCACCTTGGGAAACAAATTCCAACATGAGTTTTGGCAGGGAAAATCCATATTTAAACCACAGCAGTTTCCTCACCAGTGAAATTCCAAAAAGGTTTTACAGGCATGTATTATTTTGATCTTCAGTAATAGAGAAAATGAACCAGACAACATGCTTGGGAATTAAATTCTCTGTCCTCCCATTTGGAACTGAGACTATCGTTAGCTTGTTTCTACATGCTGCCTGATTATTCACCTTCATTTCAACTTCAACCCAAAGCAATTTTTCTTCTTTCTTCCTGACTCCATACAAATTGTTCTTGAAAAGAGGTGCCGTGATGTAGTTGTTAAGCCCATTGGACTCTTTTAATCCTTATTTTATTGACTTCTTGGAAGAAATGTGTGATCTGGTCTCCAGTCAGAACCCAGTGACACAGCTGGCCATCTGCCTTGAGAAGAATTCTACTGGACCAGAACAATTATGGCCCCAAGGCTCCCACCACCCTGATCATTGACTCAAGCTGTTCACTTCTTGTTCTCTCGGTACCCGCTCTGGGTAGCCCCAGTGCTACTGAACAATCGTAAGACAGAAAAAACAGTCTATGCTCTGATCCTAGGGCAGCCCATTTAGTTTATGATCCTAAGCCAACCTCACAGGTCACCAGGGGAAGTCTACAGTTTCTTCCAGGCCCACTGGTAGGAGAGTGAAATAACTACATTATTCCTTAGATTTTAGGGCACGTTTCCCCCGCTCACATTTTAGCATATTTCACAATTCATGATGTTTCAAATCACTGCTAACCTAGATTGACATCAACTTCTCCCCTAAATTATTTGAGGTTTCTTCTTTATTCCAGTCACTTGGGCCCACTAAACTGAAACCATTTTAAAATAAATTCTATGCTTCAAGTTTTTCTTGGCCACACCGATAGTATAAATTCAGACCAAAGCCTGTGCTCTGGCTCACATACTCAGGGGAACATTTTTAATCTCCTGCCCACCCAGTGACAACATTGAGGCATCTATTCTTTACTCTCCCTTTCTGGGCTGTGGGTTTATTTCTCATTTACCCTTACACAGAAGGTGTAGCACTTTTGTTTTCCAGATTTATTCAGGGGTGCTTTTCCTTTCTTCCTAGTACATGAAAAATGATGCATCATTTTTTCAAAGACAATGGGAGAACAACATGTTAGTGCTTTCCAGCAGGTAGGCTCAATTTAATTCCTTTAGAGAGAGCTTAAATTCTTTCCCTCATGATGGCATCTTTTGTCTGTAGCACACAACCCTCCCCTTTCTCCCCCAGCACCTCCCCAGACTTTCCTTTAGAGCAGGACAATCTTGACTGAGAGTAGCTCCATGTACATTTTTTTTCCTAATCATACTACCAACATGGGGTGGAGACTCCCATGACTTGGTCGACCAGGAGTGGGTTTGGTCTTCATTGAACTTTATTAAAATGTACATTTAGTCTTCATTGAATTAACCTTAACCCTACCTGATCATGTTCCCACTGTGTTTTTGTCTCACCTCATTGCTGGGCTGGCAAAAATGCACAGCAGTTCACATTTCCACCATTCTCTTCCTCCTGTTTTAGCTGTCTCTCCTTGTGTACCAGTATACTTTGCCCCTCAGTTTACTAATTTAACTCCTTTTATTTTGGCTAGCTAACTTTGAAACTCTTCTCTTCTGCTCTATGGAACAGATCAACCTTATGAATTTTCTCTCCCATTAGCACATCTCACATAACTCATATCACAATAACGACACTTCTCACATCTTGGAGTGTTCTTTTCTTGTTGTCTTAGTCTGTTCAGGCTGCTATCACAAAATACCACAAACTGAACAGCTTACAAGCAACAGAAATTTATTTCTCACAGTTCTTGAGTCTGGGAAGTCTGAGATCAAGATATCAGAAGCTTTAGTGTCTGGTAAGAGCATGCTGTCTGGTTTGTAGCTGGCACCTTCTCACTGTGTCTTCATGTGGTGGAAGGGGCAAGGCAGCTTTCTGAGGCCTCTTTTATAAGGGCACTAATCACATTCATGAGGGCTCAATTCACATGACCTAATTACCTCCAATGGCCCCATCTGTTAATACCATCACATTGGGGGCTAGAATTTCAACATGAATTGTCCTTAGCTGTTTATGACAATATAGTCTTTTTCTATTATGCAATTCAAAACTCTTCCATCTTTTACCCATTACTCAGCTCCAAAGCTGCTTTCACATTTTTAGACATTTGTACAGTAGCACCTCCACTTCTTGGTACCAATTTTGCCTTAGTCCATTTGGGCTGATGTAACAAAATATGTAGACTAGGTTGCTTATAAACAACAGAAATTTATTTCTCACAATTCTTGAGGCGTGGGAGTCCAAGATCAAGGAACCAGCAGATTCAGTGTCTGGTGAGGGCCTGCAAAGATAGGCAACGAAGATGTTGCCTTCTATCAGTGTTCTTCCATGATGCAAGGAGCAAGGCAGCTCTCTGGGACCTCTTTTATAAGGGAGCTAACTCCATTCATGAGGGCTGTACCCTCCTGGCCTGATTACCTCCTAAAGGCCTCATTTCCTAATACCATCACCTTGAGGGTTAGAATTTTAACACATGAGTTTTGGGAAAACATAAACATTGAGACCACATCACTTGTCTTTGACACCATACTCTACTGGTCTTTCTCCTACTGCTCTGGCCACACCTAACCCTTAAGTGTTGGTGTTTCTCAGGATTCTTCCCTAGGCCCCTTCTGGTCTCTCTGTATACATTCTCTAGGCCATCTTATCTATACTCTCATAGTTTGAATTATAATTGCTATGCTGATGACTCTCTATTTCCTATCTACAGTCCAGTTCCTTGCTGAGCTCTTAACCCATATATTCAGTTGCTTTCAGACAGGTGCCTGAGTCTCAATAAGTTTAAAAAGGACCTCAGCACCTTTCTCACAAATGTGTACCCCTCCTGTATTTCCAGTCTTGGTTAGTGGCACCTTCATTCAGCCCCTGGCCCATCCTTCAAACCTGGATATCATTCTTACCGCACCAATTACTAGCTTTACAAGGTAATTATTTATTTCTCTCTCTAAATCTCATTTTCCTCATTTATAAAATAAGAATGATAAGGAACATCACATAGACTTGTGAGGACTTTGCATATATGTACGTAGCACTTAGCTAGCGGGCAATATAAAAGTCCTCAATTAATGTTATTTCTTATTACACTGACTCCTTTCTTTCCAGCAACGCCATACCCAGTTGTTCACCAAATCTTTTTGTGTCGGTCTCTTAATCCATCTCTACCACATGTGTCTTCTAATTTACCCCCTTCTTACTGTTAAGATTTTAGTTCCTTTGGTCTCTTCTGGCAAATTATTTCAACTGGTTTCCTTGCTTCCCATCTTGCCAGCTGTCAATCCATTTTCTGTCATTTATCCAGAATAATCTTCTTAAATGAAACATCTGATTATATAACACCTCTGCCTAGAACCCTTTACAACTTTCCATTGTCCTAACTATGGCATCCAAATGTCTTTTTAGGGACCCTGTGGTCTGGCATCTGCTAATCTCCTCTGCCTTATGACCCCATGCCCATTCATTTTGGACAACAATGACAGGCAAGTGCCAGTCTCTTTCTCCCTTCATGGACTTTGTGCTTGCATTTCATTTTGGAACCCATTACCTCTTTCTCTTCCCAGGTTAACTCCTATTCATTTTTCAGATCCTGGCTCCCAAGTCTGGGTTACCTGCACTTTCTTATGCACTTATTTTCCCCCCAGGTTTAATGAGGTATCATTGACAAATAAAAAATTGCATATATTAAAGGTATACAGCATGATGATTTGATGTAGGTATGTATAGTGTAATGATTACCACAATCAAATTAATCAACATTCTTCACCACACATAGTTATCATTGTGTGTGTGTGTGTGGTAAGGACACTTGAGGTCTGTTCTCATAGGAAATTTTAAGTAACCAATATAGAATTATTAACTATAGTCACCATGGTACACATTAATCCTCAGAACTTTATTCATCTTATAACTAAAAGTTTGTACCTATTGACCAACATCTCACCACTTTCCTCACCATCCAGCCCCTGGCAACTACTGTTCTATTTTCTGCTTCTATGAGTTTAAGTTTTTTAGATTCTGCATATAAGTTAGGTCATGCAGTATTTGTCTTTCTGTAACTGGCTTGTTTCACTTAGTATAACATCCTTCAGATTGATCCATGTTGTTGTAATGTCAGGACTACCTTTTTTATGGGTGAATAGTATTTCATTGTATATATGCACTACATTTCTTTCTTCATTCATCTGTTGGTGGACACTTAGGTTGTTTCCATATCTTAGTGATTATGAATAATGCTGCAATAAACATAGCAATGATTTCTTGGAAATGACACCAAAAGCACAGGCAACAAAAGAAAAAATAAACAAGTGGGACTCCATCAAACTAAAAAGTTTCTGCACAATAAAAAAAGCAAGTAAAAAGCAAACCTACAGATTGAGAGAAAATATTTGCAAACTATGTACCTGATAAGGGGTTATTATCCTAAATATATAAAGAATTCACCCAATTCAATAGCAAACAAACAAATAACCTGATTAAAAAATAGGAAAAATATCTGGATATTTCCCCAAAGAAGACATATAAATGGCCAACAGGTATATAAAGGGGTACTCAACATCATTAATCATCAGGAAAATGCAAATCAAACCTACAATGAGATATTACCTCACCCCTGTTAGGATGGCTCTTCTCAAGTGTTGGCAAGGGTGTGGCAAAAAGGGAATCCTGGTACACTGTTGGTGGGAATGTAAATTGGTGCTACCATTATGGAAATCAGCATGAAATTTCCTCAAAATGTTGAAAATAGAACTACTATGTGACCCGACCCAACAAATCCCACTTTTGGGTATGTATCTAAAGGAATTGAAATCAGTATCTTGAAGAGATATCCTTACGTACATTTTTAGCATTCAGATCACCCTTATCTCTTCACACTTTTTTTTGGGGGGGGTCATCTGGCTGGTATGGGAAACCAAACTCTTGACCTTGGTGTTACAAGGCTGTGCTCTAACCAACAGAGCCAACTGGCCAGCCCTATATCACTTCACATTTTATTGAAATTGCCTATTTACCTTCTTCTAGGGTTGCCAGAGTTAATAGATAAAAATACAGGACACCCAGTTAAATTTGAATTTCAGATAATTAATGAATAATTTTTCAGTATGAGTATGTCCCATGCAACCCTATCTTCTTCTACCAGATGCTCTCACTTGAGGACAGAGATCACCATTGTTTCCCAACACCTAGCATTTTGCCTAATCTAGTGCCCACACTTTATTAATTACTAAGTAAACGAATAAGCTTCAGAATGAAGTTCAATCTTGTATTTGTTATTTGTATGTTATATGCTGACTTGTTCCATATCTACCATTTTGATGCTGTGTCAGTCATGAAACCCATTCTTCTAGTTTTGTTGTTTATCCCTCAGGTCTGTTTTAAAGCAAGCAGAAATCTTAGAAATTGATCAACCCCACCACAATTTACTTTTGCATAATATTTAAACTGCTGATGTTTAGAATCTTCACTGTGTCAGAATGAAGTTGAAATTTCAACCACAATGTTCACTGTAAAACAAAACAAAAACAAAAATATAACTTCTACAACTCAACTGCCTGTTCCTTTTTGATCAGCTTAAAGAGCTTTTGTTCTCTCTAATACAAGTGTTTTCTGTTCTTGCATAGCAAAAATATAATCTAATCTCCAAGGTTTGTTTGCCAAAGGAATCACTAGACGTGGAAGGAGCGAGTGTTTGAACTTTTATTAATTTAGGATGTAAGTTCACCTGAGAATTAATGTGCACATGTCTCATAGGAACCTTTTCAAAATAAAAGTATAACTAAGGGAAAGTTCATTGACATTTTCCAAGCCGTGAACTTACAAGGTTTACTTGGCCAATTAAGGAGTTTCTTTGTGTAGACTGTGAATGGAGTCTAAGCAAATAAGTTTCAAGGTAAACTCTCCATGCTCTGAATCACTGAATGCCTTCTTTCCAGAGAGAAAAACAGAAGCCCTCAGCTATTTTATAAACTTCAAGAAAAGGAAAATGCCTTAGGGATTTCCATTCTTTGCTGTGATTAGCTAACTACTTTCTCCTTTAATTATGCTTGTTCAGTGGTACAGTTTAATAAACAAAAATGCTAGATTGCTTTCAAAGTAGGGACAAATCAAATTACTATATCTTCCAATATATTATTTTCAAGGCAAGTAACCATGGGGATCATGTCCTAGAATGTCTGGCAAATGAGATGATGAAACAAAGCCTTTCACATTCTTTTTTTTTTTTTTTTTTTTTTCTGCTTTTGGTTAATAATACTAAAAGCATTTAGCCTTTTTGATGGTTGTATGATTTAGAAAAGTATGAGACCAAAAGAAAAAAAAAGTCTACAAGAAAAGAAGGGCATACACCAACTATGTTTCCCCCGGGATTAAACACATTAAAATCAAGAGGCACTTTCATTGTAGGATTTAATTGAACTATTTCTCAGTAGCTGGTATTTAGTTTGCTTTATTTATATTTAATGCAGCTGTAAGTAGCAAGGCTGTGAATTGGGTCTCTGGGCTAATCATGCTGACGTGTTTGGGATGAAACTCTGGGGCTTTGCACAGCAGAGTTCTGCCGTCAGGTCAGCACTGGGTTATTGAGTTTCTGAGGCTGAGGATGGGCCGTGTTAGTGTATGCTCTTCCAGATAAGGAAAAGAAAATTGCACCTGGAGGCAACAAGGAGAGTCAAGAGTAATTTGCAATGACTGAGCAAAATGAAATCCTGCAGGAGGTCAAGATTGTTTTCGCCAGGAGGTGTCACTGTTGTCAACACACATTACCTGAGATGGAGGGAAGACGAGGCAGTGGCTGGCATCATTTGACAATAACGGAGACAATTTTTCTCCCTTCCTTCCCGCTTCCCTCTTTCCTCCCTCTTTCCCTCCCTCCCTCCTTCCTCCCATGCTGCGATTGACATCACCTATTTCTGTTACATATAACAAGTGTGTTGACATCAGGGAGAAAAATTCAGTGGTGGGGGTGGAATGGAGAGCAATTCATGTAGGTTTTGGGTCAACAGCTCAGATACTCTTAAAAAGAAAAATTCAGCTTTTCTGTTTGATTTAATGGTTCTAAACTAATAAAAATTTTATACCATAAAGTTGTGAGAACCGGCCCCTTTGTATCTCTCTATTTCTGCACAATTTAGTAGCATTTCTTAAGATTATACATAATAGGTAGAATGGATGGACTTCTGAGTTTATACTCTGTGCTATTATTTAGGTTTGTGAAAACAGCACTGGAAACTTCTAAGTTGTTTTTATTTTTGCTCAGGCTCCGAAGTCAGAGCGGGTGGGTTGAGACTCTGACTCTATATAATCCAGCTATGTAATCTTCTGTGTAGCTTTTTTCATCTTTCTTTGGCTGAATTTTGGTAGCACTCAGAGTCTGTATTCCACAAACTTGATTACTGTAATTACTGTTTTTTTTCTCTAGTCCATTAGGTGTATAAGCCCTGCTTCCTCAAATAGATTTTTTATTTCCTAAGGGTCAGAAGGACATTTGTGTCTTCCTTTCATTCCCTGTACCACTCAGCTTAGTTCTGAGACTACGGGAGGGATTGAATACATTTTTGTCACTGGTTGATTTATTGAGAGTTCAGAATGTCAGGGAAGCATGTTGAGGCAAACACACGCAAGCAATTTTGTAAGACGAAGAAATTCAGTGGGCATGCAGGGTTGAAGGTGGAACGGGAAGACTTTGAGCTGAGTCAGGGGGACCAGATCTGGCAGTTCAAATCCGAGAGGAAATGAGTGCTTGGCTAGAGCTACAAATGATGAACAAAGGCTGCCCCAATGTGAAAGAGACAGTGAGCTGTATAGAAAACAGTACTGGAGCCCTGAATTTGAGTCTAGACCCCATCACTAACTGGCTGTGTGCCCTTAAGAGAACCACATAACCTCTCTGGGCCCATGTTTCTTTGACTGTAACATGAGAAACATGGACAAGATGACATGTAATGCTCCAAGTGATTCTAAAACTGTATGGGTCTAAGATAGAAGAGAAAGAAAGAAACAATTTCAGACAACATAGGGTGGCAAAATCCTGGGATGCCAGGTATTCCTTTCTTCTCCCCCAAAGTGTAAAAGAAGTAGTGTGGGAGGAAGCATGGATCCACTCTGTCATTGACTCACTGCATGCCCCTCATTTTCTCACCCAGCAAATGTTGATGGAGCCCAAACATGTGGTGGGCACTGGTTAGGGCTCATGATGAAATACTGGGGGAAACTGACATGCCCCTGCCTCTTGGAATTTATAGTCCAGTGGGGGATGCAAGCACAGAAATGTTAAGCTACAACTGTGATGAGTGTTAGGAGAACATGCACATGGGGATCTAACTTGGGCTGGAGTCTGGAAAGCTGAGTGGCAATTATCTAGGTGCATGGCAAGTAGAGGAAAAGAGCATGTGGAAAGACCCTTCGTGGAAGGGAGAATGGCAAGATTGGAAAATAGCACAGTGCAGCTGGAGCTTAGGGAACTAGAGAAGAGAATGATTTAGGTAATGTGGGAGGGATAGAGGACAGATTACAGGGGACTTGTAAAACATGGTGAAAACATTGTCCTTTATTTTAAGAACAATGAGAAGCCCTGAGTGGGAGAATAGGGGGATCAGTGTGGTGGCAAATGGATTCGAGGGGGGTGGGAGTGGGTGTCAGTCAGATGAATTGGTAGGCAGATGCAGGAATCCAAGCAAGCGATAGCTATGGCTTGGTCTAGGGAGGGAATGCTGGAGATGGAGTGATGTAGTGTTTCAGGATCTCAGTTTCCTCATCTGCAAAGAGAAGGGCTGGACTCAACAGGAGGACCATTCCTAGAGATTTTCATGGTTTAATGGAATGGAAATACTTTGGGAGAGAATATGCTGCTGTGTGACCACGTGATTGGTGTTTGCTGTGCCAATGTGTGTGGACACGACTGTCACACACTGCCTTTTGGGTGGAGCTTTTCCTGGACTTGGGGGTTCCCTTGCAGAATTCCTCAGGCAAGACATTCACTACACCAGAGTTTTAGGTAAAGCTCAAACTGATCTATAGAACTTCTGATAACTGTACTTTAAAAATCTTTACTTTGAGTCAAATTATGGCCTGGGACGAGGGATTGTTTAAATTGTCCTCTGAAAACCCTCTGCTTTTTAAACAAATCTTTGTAGGAAGTACTACACACACACTCACAAAAACAAACTGCTCCATCACTAGTTTTTTTTTTTTTTTTGTCTTTTGTCTTTTTCCGTGTCCGGCAACGGATCGCAACCCTCAGTGTTGCCCCCGTACCGGACTGGGGACCAGCAACGGGATTGCAACCCTCGGTGTCGCTCCCGCGCCTCACTCAGCCAGTGAGCGGGAACCGGTCCACATGTGGGATCCGAACCCTCGGGCGGGAGCGCCGCCGCGCTTCCCAAGCGGCGCACTTATCCAGTGTGCCACCGGGCCGGCCCTCCATCACTAGTTTTAATGCTGGCTGCGCTGGAAGAAATGACGGGAATACTTTGGAAACATTTTCCCTCAGGGAGTGTAAATACCATGAAAATCTCAAGAATTTTATACCATGATTTAGGCTTGCTGGTATAACTAGAAGAGGGGCAATCTGTTGTCAATTGTACTGCATTCCCCTGACTGTGAAAAATATATGCTCATTGCAGAAAATTTGAAAAATCCAGGCTATAAAAAAATTAAGAATGCTTATAATCCCACTACCTAGAGATAAGCACTCTTTAACATTTTCATTTATTTACGATTACTTCTTTCCTACAAATGTAAACATGTGATCATATTTAGACATAGAGATGTATATTCCCTCCTTTTGTTCCCGCAGGGTAGCATAATGTTTAGGAATATTCACTTTATACTTAGGCTGTTTGGGTTAAACTTTACTAGCTCTTGGGTAAATTAAAAAAAAATTCTCCTTCCCTAAGCTTCAGTTTTCTCACCTGTAAAATGGGCATAATGATAATAGCAACCTCTAGGACACCGTAAGAACTAAGTGAGATTAAGTATGTAAAATTCCTACCACAGATCCTGGCACTAGTACTTTAATTTGCATTAATAAATATAGGTTATTTTTGTTATGTCATTTTCTGTACAGTTTCTGTGATCTTAGTTTGCCTTTCTTCTTCCTCTGTTCTCTGTCACTTTCAGTTTCTCCTGTGATTTGAAAGGTACACATTCTATTTTTATTCCCAGTGGCCGTCTTTGAGTTTTATTTTAAAACGTTGCTCAGACTATGTTTTTCTAATTACTGAAGTCAAGAATAAAATGGTATTTTTTGACCTTCCCCTACCATGAAAGAAGTGGGCTGTCATAAGGGGGAAAGGATCTCTGAATGCTGGAGGCTTCTCAGGACAGCTGGTTCATCACATGGATACATTTTCTCAGTTTGCATAAGAAATGGATTATTCATCCCATTGCAAGATAAGGAAATTGAGGCTTAGGGAGAATAGTAACTTGCCCATGATCACACAGTTTTAAGGTGTGAAGCTAGGAGTCAAATCCAATTCTTTCTGACTCCAAGCCTTTGAATTCCTGTCTTATTTCCTCATTATCAAGTGGTCATTAAGTTTCTTTTTGAAGACTTCTGAGGACAAAGGGCTCACTACTTTCTGAATCAGCCTAATCCATCTTGAGCAGCTTTGTAAGAGACTCTTTCCTTATATCAGACTGGAATTTTGTCCTCCCTACTGCCTCCCCTGATTCTATTCCCCATTTCCTATAAGATAACATTAATCCACTGGGCATAGTCAACCAAACATTTCCTGATTCTCATGATGTGCTTGGATTCAAAGAAAGTGCTATGGGGGTTTAAAACATCATCTTTACCCTTAAGTAAGCTTTCAATGAAGTAAGACAAAAATATATAAAGTCATTAGAGAACAATATGAAATTGTAAAGAATCAGGGTAAAAATGTATTGAGCAAATTGTCAACTTATGAAAGTTCAACACAAGGAGAGGGAAGCATGGGGGTACAATGTCCAATGTTCATCTCTACTCTTCCTCCATCTGAAATGATATAATTATAATTGAGAATTGGGGATTCGAAGTGCATCATTAGAGCTAAATGGTAATGCAATAGTAAAAGAAATTTCTGCAGGGGTCCTTGGATGTTTGATGTAAATGTAAAACAGATTCCACTAAAATAATAAATGTCAAATATAAAATCCATTGTTTCCAATTACTGCCACTTCACAGACTTTAACTACCTAATTTAGCCAAAGCATGAGGGGAAAATATTTTGCACTTGAAAATGTAAATGAAAACATTTTCCAATGCAGCCACAACGCTGTATTATTGAGCTTGGCAGACCCCCACTCCATCTTGTATGGTCCATTACCCTGGCCCAGTGCCTTGGAGCTTATCAGGGCTGCAAGACATTCTTTGCTTCAGACTCTGCTTCTTTGATAAGGGTTATCACTTTGCTAGATGGAGAAAGCTCAGATGTGCCAACCTGGTACTTTTCACCAGAAATTCATGGTGAGGTAAGGGGCATGCTCTTGGGTTTTTTTTTCTCCAGAGCCTCATTTCTTTCTATTTACTGAAAACATAGGGATATGTCATCTCCATGAAACCTTTGTGGACTTCCTGGCAGTAAAAACATAATTCTTCTGCTTGTTCAGGGTCCTTCTTATACCAAATTTTAGGTTCTTTAGGATGCCCAGCTTAGAGAACAGGCAGGGTGACCCATCCTTCAGGGAGTTTGTTTTAAGGAGATTGGAGCACAGTCAGCTTGAAGACATGCGATGCTATGTGGTAAGGGGTCTGTGTCACTCATGGCTTCTCCCTTTCACATGCTCCATTCTTCCTTCAGTATTGACCTCAGAACTTCCCAGTCTCTCTCAAAGTTTCTACTTTCTCATAATGGTCTGCACATGCTGGGGGCTTGCCTTGACCTTGGAGTCTACCTGACAATGATAGCCATCTCTTACATGGCACTAACTCTATGTCAGCCCTCATTCCAGGTTCTTCCCATATACATTTACTCTTTGAATCCTCTTACTGCACCCATGAGGGAAGTTCTATCATCATCTGCATTTTACAGATGAGGACACTGAGATGCTGAGAAGTGAAGTACCTTGCCCAAGACCTCACAGGTAGGATCTGGCAGCATGGATCCAGGTGACTGACTCCAGTCTTTATCCCCAACTCTAACCTGTCTCCTAATGGTTTTCCTTCAGTTTTAACTCCCACCTGGAACTGCCTCATTCTCTTGGTATTTCTAAGTTCAGGTTCCCAGGGAAGGAATTTGGCCCAGTTCTTCATTCTGTGTCTAGTTGCATCATATGTTCCTACCTCTGGTCCAGTCACTGTGCAGCTGATTGGGGCTGAAGGGATCATGTAGTTTGCAGTGTGGCCACCTTGGTTGTAGAAAGGGCATGGTTGCCCAGATAAGGGAGTGGAGGAGAAGGCTGCGTAACTGACTTCTTACACTCATTGATACTATTTTTGACATGTAGGATCAAAATGTTTATATGTATTCATAGGCTTGTCTCTTACAGCCATGGAGTCTATTAGCTTGGATATTGTCTGTCCAACCTTTCAAGTGCTCATCCACATTACTGTTATCGGGTTGGAATGAGGGTATACTGCAGTGTGCCATAAAGCATGCTGCCCGCTGGCTTGTTTAATTTGCTTCCTGTGGAGCCCAGCACAGTCCCCTGTACTAGCCCATCAAGCACTACCTGCTCATGGGTGATGTGTGGTATACAGAACAGGAAGAGAAGAGTGACGGCTGTAAGGAATGTATACTCTCCTTGAGGAGAAAAGCCTCATGCACTGGACTGCAGAACAAAACGAAGCTGCAGTGATGAAAGGCAAATGCCACAAATGTTTATCAAGCACCTTGCTAGGTGTTTCCACCTATGTTATCTCCCTGGGTCTCCATAATCGCTCTGTGAGATATGTGGTATACGCTCATTTTTCAGATAAAGAAATCATGACATGGAGATATTAACTTCTCCAAGACACAGTTGGTGTGCAATAGACATGGTCCTCACCTGCAGATCGGCTTGACTTGTCAGTGATGGTGTCATGCCTGCCTCCATGAATGCTCAAAATCCTTCGTTCCAAGAGAGCAAAGTGGCCCGCTCTCAGCAGGAATGAGTCACATGTGTTTTCTTTTTATGTAACTGTCTCTGAGAACCACCCAAAGATGGAATTGGTTCAACAAAAGTTATTTCTGAAGACAGAGAAAAGCAGAGATTTTGCTACAACAAAACTTTGAAAACCTTTGCATTGGGTCTTGCTCTGCTTCATAGATAAGAGCAGCAGGAGAGGGCTGGAGTTCATTTCTCCTACCTGGATCTCACAGGAATGCTAAGGTGAGATATAGCTAGATGCAGAATCTATAGGAGAATAGATCCTGGGCTGAGTCCAGTTTGCTCTGCTTCTTAAGCTTAGATGATAAACACGAGCTTGGTTGAGTCTTGGGCTTGTGTGATTCCTTCTCCGGCATTTTGCATAATGGTTAAGAGTTTGGACTTTGGTGCTAGATGGACCAAGGTGTTACCTTGGCTCTGGCATTTATCAGCTGTGTGATATGAGGTGAATTTGTAACATCCAGTGGCCTCATATACCTGACATGTGTTTGAGAGATGGTATCTGTTATCATTAATTGTTATTATTATTCCTCTTTCTCATCATCTAGACCCTAAGTTCTAGGGAAAGCAATTTTAAAAGTATGTTCAAATTTTGGATTGCCTTAAGATAATTTTTATTTATTTTTTTCTCCCTGTTTGAAAAATAAGATTTATTTCATATTGGAAATCTGGCTGGTGTGGTCTCCTGGCTGGAGAGTAGCTTGTCCTTAGGGACAGGTGATGAAATGAACCATGAAAACAGTGAAGTCAAGTGTCACCATGAGATTAGCTCAGAGCCAGCCCTTGACCATGCAGAAGTATGTATCCTTGTGCTTCTCTACGAACGTACAGTGGGGAGGGGGCCTCTTGTTTTCCTTCCAAGGAAACTGCCCACCCCATTCCACTTTGCCCACCTTAATTGTGTGGTTTGTATGGAAATACACATATTCTTATTAATCTTACCAACCTAGTCTCCACTGACTGGTCTAGGATGTGTACGTGATCTGTGTTAAGTCAATTGCAGCACTTTCCGGGCTTTTAGAACTTGGGATGGGAGAAAGTGAGATGTAACGCCTGATAGTGTTGGTGTTCATGTTTCCTGTCAGGTGGAGGAAGAAAGAGATGTGCAGAGAGGAGCAGAGATGAGAGAGAAAGCAAAAGGGGCCTGGCAACTTTGGGGTGCCTGGTTTGACTCTCCCTGAAGCCATGTGCCTCCAGACCTGCCTGTAGTTACATAGGTTAAGGGGTCCCACTCTGAAGCTGCATCAGGTGAGGAGAGGTCACCAGACACGCAATAGTGTGAGAGTCAGACAGGATCTTCACTGGAGTTGCACCACTCGCAGCCTGCGTTGTTACCTATTGCCGTGGAATAAATTCCTGCAAAACTTAGTAACTTAAGACAGCAATGCACATTTATGATCTCTCAGTTTCTGTGGGTCAGGAATTCAGGAGCAGCTTGGCTGGGTGGATTTGACTTTGTATTTTTTATGATGTTTATTCAGATGTTTGTTGGAACTGTAGCTACCCGAAGGCTTGACTGGGGCTGGAGGATCTGCTTCCAAGGTGGCTAAGTCGTGTGGTGATGACTCGGTACTGGCTGTTGGTGGGGGTGGGGGGGTTCCGTTCCATCACAGATACACCTCTCCACAGAGCTGCTTGTGCTCTCATGACATGGTGGATGGCTTCCCCTGGGTTAAGTGGCCCAAGAGACCAAGAGGAAGATGCAAGTGTCTCTTATGTCCTAGCCTTGAAAGTGACACACTGTCACATCTTCAGTATTCTATTGCTCATGTAGGTCAGCCCTGATTCAGCATGGGTGAATTCAGTCTAGATTCACAAGGACGTGAGCACCAAGAGAGATGGAGACTGTTGGAAGCCTTCTGGGAGGGTGGCTACAGCGGAGCCAAGAGAGTCCTGACCATACACTGTGATGAAAGCTTCTCTACCACAAGGTTGTATTTTATACCATGCAGGTATTATGATCACTATGATAGTCAATATTTGTTCTCAAGCTACTGCCATCATTCATCACCTATCATCTTTCTGCAGGTTAAATTCACATAACATATTTCTTTCTCCTTTTTCTGCTTCCATAATATATAAATGATTCAGGAATAGGGGAGTTCCCTTTCTGTCTAAATAGATTTTCCACTGGTCTAAGCGTCTTATTGGGAGTGAGTGTGCAGGGCAGTGTGAGATGATGACAGGAGGAAGTTGAGAATCAATTGCCAAGGTAGTTTCCTCCACTCTTCAAGTTCTGGCCTCTTCTCGGTTCCCAGCGGGTATAGTTAGAACAAGAGGAATGGAATGAAAATATTTGGCTTCTGCTTCAGAATTCGCCACATACTAACTGTGTAATCTTGGCTCAGTCACTTAACTTTGATGAGTCTCTTTCCTCATGTTTAACAAAGGGGTCAACATTTTAATCTTAGAGTGAGGTCATGAGGACTCTGTGACATAATGTTTAATAAATTATAAGACGCTATTCATTGGTTCATAAGGATACTATGGTATTTGCTCGGAATCAGAAACTAGACCTTAGCTTTGCCACCTGTGGGCCACATGCTTTTGTGAATATTTGTCCCCATGAGTTTCAGTATTCTTCTCTGTAATGCTGATTTAATAATAGTTATTCCAATTTCATGCAGATATGGAATTCATATAAAATGCTCTCTGAATGTCAAAATTTGATATGTAATTGTTGTTATGATGATGTCTCTATTGTAGAGGGGTTGGAACCAAATTTACTGCATCCTTTATATCAAAGTCAACATGACCAAGTAATTTATTTAATAAATAAACATTTATTGAGGGTAAGCATATGTCAGGTGTGAGCTGAGTGCTGTAGATACCACAGCAAACAAGACAGAGATGATCCCTGACTTCTTAGAGCTTAGGGCTTATGGGGGAACCAATAGACAGGCAAGAAATTACGAAGCAGTGTGATAAATGATGGGGTGGGCACTGTAGGTGCTGTGGGAGCATGTTGCAGTGGTGCCTATTGCAAACCTGTATGGTCATGGGAAGCTTTCCTAAGGAACTGACGTAGTGAGACCTGAAAGTTGAGTCGGAGTTAGGTTAAGGGAGGTGGGTGAGAGTTTGGGGGAAGAGTGCCCCAGGTAGAAGAAAGAGCATTGTTAATGTTGGCAAAGAATGGAAGGTGAGGGAACACATAGGAACACAAAGGACCAGTCAGAAAATCATTCGGTGTGGGAGGAGCCAAGAGGAAGAGGCAAAATAGTGAGATATGAACTAGAGAGTTGAGAAGATGCTTGATCATAAAGAACTTTCTTGTAAGCATGGTAAGGCTTTGCCCTGGATTTGATATTGAGGGCAATGGAAATTCCCTGAAGGATTTAAAACCAAAAAGAGACACAATCAGGTTTGCATTTTCAAAAGATCACCTGCTCAGTATTTCTCAATGGGGCTGCTACTGGCATTTTCGGTGGGACAATTCTTTGTTGTGGAGATCATTCCAGGTGTAATTGGCAGATTAATGGCTCCCCCAAAGATTTCCATGTTCTAATTCCTGCAGCCTGCAAGCATGTTACATTACATGGCAAAGGGACTTTGCAGACAGAATTAAAGTTATGGACCTTAAAATAGGGAAATTATCCTGGATTACCTAGCTTGGGTGGGCCCAATCTAATCACATGGACCCTCACAAGTGGAAGTGGAAGACAGAAAAGAGAGAAAAAGATGTGGCAGAAGAGAAGGCAGGAGACACGAGGCGTGAGAAGGATTCAATCTACGATTACTAGCTTTGAAGATGAAGGAGGCCATGAGCCAAAAAATGTGGGAAGCCCCTAGAAGCCAAGGGTGATCCTTACTGACAGCGAGCAAGGGAACTTGAAGCCCAGTGTTACCACCACAGGGGAACTGAATTCTGCCAAAGACCTCAACGAGCTTAGAAGGGATTCTCCCTCTGGGCCTCCAGTTAAGAAATGCAGCCCTGCTGAAACTTTGATTTTAGCCCAGTGAGACCATTGTTAGGCTTCTTATACCTACAGAACTGTGAGAACACAAACGAACATTTTAAGCTGCTAAATTTGTGGTACTTTGTTCACACAGCAAAAGGAAACAAATACACTAGGCATTTCAGTATCTGTCATTCCTGTCCCTAATGACAACATGTCCCCTCACCCTAGTTTCACATAATTTTTTGCGGGGGTGCAGGTGAGGCAGTACATTCCTGGTTGAGAACCATTGCTGTGGGTGATTATGGATAGGAGAAGGGCCAAGGAGAAGGAGGGGGACTAGTTAAGAGGATGTCGTGATATCTAACCTGAGAGATGAAATGGCCTGGAGGAACATAGTGGCATGGGAGCAGAGAAGGGGGTGAATTTGAGAGGCAGTTAGGAGGCAGAATCCACAGGGCTCATGAGTGGTGTTGATGGGTATTGGGGTGAGTGATCTCCTCTGTCCCTATCCTCTCCTGCCGCCACCACCCCTCCACTCCTATTGCAGCCACACACATCTAAGAGCAAACAGCATTTCTGCAGGAACCCGACTTGCCCTCCAGTGAGCGAGAAGACCACACTCTCGAATCCACTGGCAATTTGTACCAGGATCAGCCAGAGAAGGAAAATGACAGCAGAGCTATCGCAAACCCAAAGGCCCCTTATGGCCAAAGGCACCCAGTTGGTGAAACACAGTAATTGCTTGAACAATTTTCACCCACTTCGTGCTGCAATTGATGATAGGAAATGAGGAGAGATTTTATCCTTCCCAGCAGAAGCAAGTCAGAGAATCCAAACGCCAGAAATGAAATTGGAACCAGCGTGTTTGGCTAAGCCCACCAAACTCCTGTATGCAGTGTGAGAGCATTTCAGCTAGAGATTTTTATATATACTTTGTCCAAAAGGGCCTGTGCCCCTTATGTACCCCCATGTAACTAACTCCTTGTACTGGATCTCTTCCCTTCCGTGGGAAATACATAGGGAAATCTCTGTTTTCCTAACTGGACTCTTCCAGAGGCAAAACACGCAATGACAGACTGATTTCAAACACTGACTTTGTCCCTACTTGAGATGTCACAGCCCACTGGCTCTCCAGCCTGATCTAGCTCAGGCTGACTTTCCCGGCCTAATAACTGGGAGGACCAACTCTGTATAATTAAACCTCATCTTGGGAAGATGAGCACCACAGAGCACGTAGCCAGTTCCCCAAGACAAATGTGACTGTCAGGGGAACCTTTTAAAGTTGGTTCTAGGTGGGAAATTAAAATTCCTCTTGCATTTGCATCTTCCCTACATTCTTGAAAACAGCCACAGAGACATTAATGAAACATCAAGTAAAAAAATTAATGATTCAACATAGTTCATAGGTCACGGCAGAGACTCTGAGGTTTTGGTGCTATTTTAGGCATAGGGATTGATGAATTCCACAGGTTTTCTTGGCATTGGCACTTTAGGTGAAATGTTCAGTCTGCAATATTAAGGCTAAGTGGCAAACATGCAATGACAGGAAGGTTTTGCCTATCAAAGTCTGATGAAGGTTTACTACACTCTCTTACCCCAGTGGGACTCAAACCAATCATTGCACAGGTTCGTTTGGCTCTGGGTCTGATTAAGTGAAGTTTTCCCTCCTTTCTGCCTCTTGCTTAAAGTCCATTTAAGTGGGAGTCAATTCTGTTTCTTAAAGATGAGTGACCAGGGCTGATGCTTCGGGTTGTGCTCTACACGTAACCTTACCGCAGAGTCCTGTTCAGCTCCAAGAGACCCTCTTTGCTGTCCACCTAGGCACAGAGAAGAAGCCAAGGACAGAAAGCCTCACTGTCAAACTTTCTTGGGGTCATTTTTCAAATGCTGACCATATATCAGCACTTGCTTGATTTTATAATTATAGCTATTTATTTGATCTTGGATAGGCAAATCGTCTTGGGAGCTGAAGGGACATTTTATGTCAAGATGCTCTGTGGTTGGCAGTTATCTTCTGAATATTTAGGAATGGTGACAGCCATCTTTCCATTGTTAGATACATTTCTAGCATTGTCAGAGCTTCAGTCCTGGCCAGGGAGTGAGAATGGCCTACACAGGATGATATAGCTAATCAAACTATAGAGTTGGGATTCTTTTTTTCTAAAGAAGAAAATCCGTAAGTGACAAAATATCTCACCAAGTCATTTTTCCTGCCCAGTGTCTTGCGTTTTGCATGTGCTTGGCACATGCACAAATTAGGTTTACGGATTCTGTAAAGCAAACCATTCTGCTCTGAATCTAATGCCAGTAATTTTTCAAGGAAGTCAGCAAAATGCAGCCCAAGAAGGAAAACACTGCCATTATTATTTTTTTAAAACTCTATTGTTTCTATTCAATCTGCTACTGAACTATGACTAAATCATTTACTCTTTACATTTAATTTTTAATTTGGTGGTATCCTCCCCTCAAAATGAGGTTGACTCCTAAATCCTCATACCCTAACATCCAGCTGTACAGTCATATAAGGGGTTTGTTTCAGTAAAAATGATTACTGGTGTCCATAATAGAATTGTAATAACTCAATACTGTTTTATAAATTTTTGATTCACTCTGCATTTTTTATTTGACAGCTTGCCAAGTTCCAGTTTTTATCTGATCATCTTTGCATCAATAATACATGAGGCTGAAATCTTCTGAAAAGTGGGTATTTTTATTATTCCCCCCCTCACTGAATGCTTTGCTTTTGCCAGCAAAAATATTGATTTGGATTTAATAATCTGTAGTCCTTTCGGTTTGATCACACTTAGCAAGAAACCCTAGAAAGAGCCATGGCCACATATCTGCCATGTGGCTCCTTTCTAACAAATGCAATCATTGAACACCTGATCTATACTATTGCTTGTTATGTGTAATTGACTAATAAAGGTTTGACACAGTTGAGATTTGAATGGCCCCAGGTTTTCCAATTCAGATTCTCTCAACCCAAAACTGATAATAACAATGAAAACATGCCATAGAAAGATGATGTTTCTGATTGTAATTTCTTGTCACCTCCATCAACATACATTTTGTCAACACTCTGCTTTTAAATGATTGCAGCATTGCTGCTGATCGCAGTTTTGCTCCCAGCTGTTCATGTTAAAGATGACTGTGAGTAGCAGGTCCATCCCATCACCTTCCTCCAGCATTGTTATAAATAATCAGCATCAGGAACACGAACTGACTGGGAACTAGGAGGGCCCTCCAACAACACATCTTCATCTATTGTCTTATTTTCCATTTGCATGGAATGCAACTAAGGGCATCTTTTAAAATTCAGCATTCCCACCTCAGATAAATGACAAAATGCTAGTAAGTAAGAGAATTGCTAACCCGACAGGTTGTCAAGCAATTAAATCAGAATCTCTGGGGGTACGATAAGGGCATCAGAATTCTTTAAAGCTCCTGAGGTCATTTCAATGTGCAGCTTTGGTTGAGCCTTAGTGTTCTAAACTGAAGCCTTGCTACTCTCAGTGTAGCTGGGTGCCAGCATAATGAGCTTCTTAGAGATGCAGAAATCTCAGGCCCCCTCCCAGGTCTTCTGAATCATAATCCACATTTTAGCAACCCCATCCCCCTCGCCAGATGATTTGTAGGCACATTACAGTTTGAGAAACTTTGGCTTAAACCACTATTTTATGAAACATCCCTGAGTTAGACAAGCCAATTACTACACAGATTGGCAGCTTCCAGTGTTTCTAGAGGAAGTGGTGGGCTTTGTTGTCAGGCAGTCCTGGGTTTGTACACTGGTTATCACAGTTACTAGCTGTGCGACTTCGAGTAAGTCTCTCTCATCTTCAGTTTGTTCAGCTGTGTAATGATACTAATAATAGCACCCACCTCCATAGAGCTATGGTGAAAATTAATCAAAAGATTGCATGTAACGTGCTTAGGACAATGCCCAATGCATTGTCAGCAAGCCGTGTATTTTAGCAGTTAGTACTAATATTAATAATAAAGTTGTGTTCTTAAGAGACTGCTACAACTGCTCAGATGTCTCAATGCAGGTAATAATTCTTTTTTTTTTAATTTATCTATTTACCCTTAAAGCCAGTTGAAGCTCTTATTGGAGTCAGCCCTAATGTCTGCCCATGCACTTTGAGCTCATGCTTGATCCCAGTCATCACTTACAGGAGGGACAACCTGAAGGTTAATGGATGCCTAGGACGACAGTGCAGTGTGTGTTCAATGAGAATGTCTCCCCTAGCTCCCGAGTCTGGGTGACTTCAGCTTCATTTTCTTTGGAAGCCACTTGTCATTGTGTGTAAAAGGACTCACAAAGCCGCTTCCATGTGGGGCTAACTCTGTTCACCTAAATTTGGCCTGATTTGGAAAGCTTTCTTGGCTCTTTCCCACTAAATCCAAACAGGGATGAGAGATTTTATTAAAATGACTTGGGCCCAGCCTGTTCTGTTCTCGGAACCATTGAAGGGAGCCAAAAATGTCCCCTGGCGTCCATAGAAACATTGCTCTTATTTTTTGAAATTAATCTAGCTGAATTTGCAAGGCTGCTTCACCTCCATCAGAACTGCAGACGGCCAGGACAAAGAGCTGTTTTGATGTTCCCAGCTGGGAACCCTGCCCTCAGCAAATACAGTTGATATAAATAAATGGTCTCTTGCCTGCCTACATTCATGCCCATCTGTTTGGAGGGCATGGTGCCCAATCAAAAGTTGCCTAGACGCTCACCACGGGCACCAGTGCCAAGGAACGACGATTTCATGGCAGCCTGCCGAAGACTGTGAGTGCCATCTTTTCAGTCCTGGACCAGAATGGGAGCGCTGGCGCGGCATGCTTCCTTACTGTTGATCACACCTGTTGACAAGGCTGTGCCAAACCAGAAGAAGAGGGAGAGAAAGAGAACTGCTGTGTAGGAGCATCTTTAGGCTCCAGGGCCCGGTGAACCCACTAAGACAGACTCTAATTAAGTACAGAAAATCTCTGCCTGTGGATGTTCTGCTGGGGCACAAGATTGGCAGGTCAAACTTTACTCAGCTTTATTGCAGGGGTTGAGGACAAGCTGCTCCCAGCTGGCAATGGTGCCCCTGTCAAATATAGGAAATAGAACACTGGTCTTTGATGACATGAGGAGCCAAATAAACCAGGGAGAATGCATCATGTTCAGCCCAATGCAGTATCCCCTGGCTCCCAATTTTCACCCACCCACTGGCACCAGTATGGCCTGATGTGCACAAGTCACAGGATATAAAACCCAGGAACGGATTGTATTTTGTGTTGGCTGAGCTTGAGAAAGGAAATGAAGCCAGTCAGGAGAAAGCAGGGTGTGGGGACAATTTTATGCTGATAAAGGTGAAGAAGTTCCCTCTGAGTTTAGGCACAATTAGAAATAAGTTCACACACTCAGATCACTAGGGGACCAGGAGAGAATCCTCACAGCACAAGTTAGCAAATTACTAATCCCAGGAAACTTTGTGATCCCTAGAGAGCTAAAAACGGTGGTCTCAGCCATGGCATTTCATGGAGAAAGGTAGTGAGTAATCTTGATTGGTAAGAATTTCAGGCATGCTACCTTGTCCTGCGGAGGGAAAACAGGCTGAGAAACAAAAAGCAACATGCCTTATTTATACTTAAAAGAGCATTTTGTTAGTCTAACATTTGGCTTTGCACCTAAATTTTCATCATTTTAACTCTGAGCGTACTTTTTTCCTTTGTATAATTATTTATTTTATTTTTTATTGAAACCTATAGATTATACACATTTGTGGGGTACAGAGTTACATTTCAATCCATGTGTACACTGTGTGATGATAAAATCATGGTGATTAGCATATTTATCATCATGAAACAGTCATTTTCTTGTGATGTGGACATTCAATCTTCTCTTTTCTAGCCATTTAATAACACGCAATGAAGTATTGTTAGTTATAAATACCTAGCTCTACTGTACACAAATAGAACTTATTTTTCCTATCTAGCTGTTTTGTGTCCATTAACCAACCGCTCACTATCCCCATTCCCCCTTCCCCTTTCCCGCCTCTAGAAATCACAGTTCTGCTCTCTCCTTCTGAATCTCAACTTATTATTATTATTGTTTGATCATTTACTTATTTATTTATCTATTTATTTATTTATTTTTAGCTCCCACTTATGAATGAGGACATGTGGTATTGTTCTTTCCATACCTCTCTTATTTCACTTAACATAATTTTCTTCAAGCTCATCCATGCTGCTGTGAATGGTAGAATTTCATTCTCTTTTATGGCTGTAACTCTGAATGTTCTATCAACTAGACTTGTGGCTAAATCCCTGTGGAAAGCTGGAGAATGGTCTCCCAAGATATCCAAGTACTAATGTCTAGAACCTGGGACAGTGTTAACTTATGTGACCAAACTGACTTTATAGCTGTGGTTAGGTTAAGGATCTTTAGATGGGGAGATTCATCCAGATTATCTGGGCAAACGTGATGCGATCACAAGGGTCCTTCTCAGAACAGAAGGCAACGTGATGAGGGAAGCAGAGATTGAGTGATGTGTTCTGAAGATGGAAGGAAGGGGCCAAAAGCCAAGGAATACAAGTGGCCACTAGAAGCTGAAAAGAGCAAAGAAAGGGATTCTCCTCTCAGAAATTCCGGAAGGAACCAGCTCTGCTGGCATCTTGACTTTAGCCTAGAGGGACTGATTTTGGAGTTCTTAAAATTCTGGAGAAATTGAAAGAGAATACACACACACACACACACACACACATATATGAGTATATATAAATATAAATAAAATATATATATATATATATATAAAATATGTTTTGTTTTATGTCTCAAAGTTTGTGGTGATTTATTACGGCAGCAACAGGAAAGTAATACAACCTTATTCTTATGTAGTAGATGCACAGTGGTCCAGCATGGGAGAGCCCTGAGACTACACAAATCTTGGAACAATATAGTGCACTGGCTGCTCTGATAAAACCAACTAGTTAGTTGCCTTTTACCCCAACTCATTCACTGTTTTTTTTTTTTTGTGAATTCAAAAGACCATAATAAAATCCAATGTTTTTTGTTTTTCCTTGGAATTATGCAAGCATAAATTTAAAAAGAAAAGTTTTCTATTGTTTTCTATCAGGTCCCATCATTAAAGCTTCAATGTTTACCCTACCAGTTGAGAATTCCATACAAATTAATGCGAGTACAGGTAATGACAAGCATTCAGTTTCCAAAGGCAGGAAACAATTTCAGAGCAGTAGTTCAGATTTACATATTCATACTATGTGCAAGGCACCTGGGCATGGCATGTGTGACATGTGGAATATCTCCTCAAGCAACACAGTGGATTAACTGTGACACATGTGCAATGTGAAATAGCGGTTATTGTTAGAAGTTAATATTTACCTTATTCTTCTCAGCAACTAACCTAACACTGTAGGGCAGCTGCTGTCACTGAATGTTATCAGCATGTGCCTGTCTACATATCCATCCATTATTCCATCTCAACAGCTGGATCATTCATCATTTGCCTGCTTGCTACAGTCCTGATCTGCAGGAAGCAGACACTGGGAAATAATCAGAATTTACCTGTGGTTAAAGTATGCTTTGGCCATGGACCTGTCCTGCTTTTATTTCTTCTTGGATGCAACATAACACCCATACAGTAAACAGTAAGTTGGCACATTAAGGATAAATAATCAACTTAAGCTCTCTCATGGACAAACCCATGCACTCCAAAATGACAAGTGCCCTACAAAAGGAAGAACTGGTAAGTTAACTATGTTACTTTTCCTTCAAAGTAATTAAATACAATTTTTTATTAAAAATGAGAAATTGAGAATCTGCCAGGTATATTGTTTATTTCTATTGCATAAAGTTAAATGATATCTTTTCCAAGCTGGTTGAGTTTTATCCATATTTCCTATCAATTGGTCTATTTCAGTATGAGTTTCAAGTACTTGGCATACTGAAAAAATTATCCCCATCACTTCTTAATTTAATAGTTGGAACTTATTCTGCCAAAGCTTTCTCTTAACAATAAAAGTAAATAAAAATATTTTTATTGGTGTAGTAGTCTTTTTCTCAATGCTATTTTCATTTCTTGCTTGCAATCCAAGTTAGTGATAATTCAATCTTCTATTATGATGATAGCCTCAATATTTGAGATGCCTATCAGAGTGAAATGAAGGCATTTCTGTAGAATTCAATAGACCGGAGAAGAGAATAATCAAAATACTGTTCATTCATGCACTTATCAACAGACATTTATTGAGCATTCAGTTGCCCTCCTATCTTCCCTTTTTATTCTCATTTTCATTCTCTCCCTTCCTCTCTCCTACAAAATTGCAACCATATTTCAGAAACTGAGAACTCAAAGATGAATAAAATATAGCCCTTATCCTCAGAACTTAATAAACAGTGACAATGCAGTGCAACTCATTCTGTTATGAAAGGGCATGAGAGGTGTAATTGGGGAATCAGGAAGGAGAGCCCATCTGTGCGTGGGAGCCTTAGAAGAGGCTTCACAGAGGAGGTAACACTTAAACAGAGGGGTTGAGTAGGAGTTCACCACAAACTTAGTGGCTTGAAACAACTTAGTGGCTTAAAACAATCTCATAGTTTCTGTGGGTCAGGAGTCTGGGCATGAGTTAGCTGGGTTCTCTGCTCAAGGTCACACAAGGGTTTGCTCAACATGTTGCATGGGCTGCATTCTCATCTGGAACTCTGACTGGAGAAGATTTTATTCTAAGCTCATTCAGGTTGTTGGCAGCTTTTGTTTCCTTGTGGTTGTATGACTGGGGGCTGCAGATTTTTGCTGGCTATTAGATGGAGGCCATTCTCATGTCCTGAAGGCCAGCCACCATTCATAGGGGCCACCCACAGTTTCTATAGACTGCCCAAGCTTCCTTTCCATGTGGTTTTCTCCAACATGGCCTCTTACTTCATCAAGCCTGCAAGGAGAGGCTCTAGTCTAGTCTACCAAGACAGAGTCTTATACAATGTAACAAAATCATGAAAGTGAGATGCCATCACCTTTGACATGTTCTATTGGTTAGAAGTTAACTACAGGTCTCACCTGTTCCCCAGGGGAAGGAATTACACAAAGGCATAGATGTCAGGAAGAGGGAAGTCCCCCTAGGGTCTGTTCACAACTTGAGATGGTAGGATGAATGGGAGGAACAGATAGATAAGAGAACGTGTAGGGAATGGGCAGTGGTTTTATATGGCTGTAATGGGATGGAAGAGCTAAGGGCAAGACCGGGCAGATAATAATCGTTGCTAGCATTTATAGAATGCTTACACCATTCCAGAGTACTTTATATATGTTAAATCATTTAATTCTTACAAAAATCCCATGAAATGGATATTATTATCATTAATAGATGAGGAAAAAGAGCCCAGCAAAGTTGGGTAAGTTGACCAGGATCTGAGTTGTTTGGCTTCGGGGTCTGTCTTTAACCACTACTGTACTGCCTCTGGTCAAGTATTGAGGTCTGCAAAAGGCAGATTATGAAGGATCTTGCTAAAAAATTTGGGTTTGTTCCAGGAGGCAGTGAGGAAACACTGGAGTGGTTTGAATCAGAAGTATGGGTGCTCAGACTGACACACTGCCAGCAGCATGGAGGATGCAATGGGGCTCAGGACACTTGTGCAGGTAGGGAGGATGAGTTACTGGATGAATGCAGGGCCTGTGGGGTTGGGGAGAAGGAAACAGACATAAGTTATTTGAAAAATGTACATCATCTGACCAGGTGACCTATTGTGAGGGCTGGGAGTGTAGTGGTGGAATTGAGGAAGAGGGCTGTGTCTAGGATAACTTCCACATTCTTGGTCTAGATGATGTGGTGTGTAATGGTGCATGAGACTCATGCACTGAGCTCCAAGTTATTGGAGGGAAGGGGCTATATCGTTCCTGTTCACTGCTTCATCCTTTGGCCTGGGCAAAGTGCTTTGCCCATAGTTATAAAAGTAAACACTTGTATTTCATGCCAAGTACTGTTCTAAGAACTTCATTTATATTGACTTGTTTAATCCTCACAACACCCCTATGAAATGAGTGCTGGTATTACCTGTATTTTACAAAAGAAGCAACTGAGGAACAGCATGGTTAAGTAACTTGCCAAAGCTCACACAGTTAGTACCAGAGGCAGGATTTTTTGAACTCAGGCAGGCTCTCTCCAGAGTTCATGTGCTTACCCACCACACTATAGCACATCAAAAGAAAAAAAAAGTACTCAATAGTATTTTTTAAATACTGTTGTATAACTTCACTAAAATAGGATGAATATTTAAAACATGATATGATAAATTTGTTAATAGCTTTAATGGCTTTTGTATAAATCCTCACTATCACGTTTAGGAAACTGTATTCTAAGGATGCATTGAAATGTCTTCCTCTCCCACTACTTGAGCCACTCAAGTGTAAGAAATGGGTTCTATTCTAGACAGTTCCACCGTGTCTTGTGCATGTACTTAATAACCATTGTTGGAATGAATTACTTTCTTTTAAATTCCATGTATAATTTTTAATTTTCAAACTGCCTTTACGCCATTATCTCATCTGGTACTGACATCAGCTTGAAAAGATCAGGGTGGTGGGTCCTGTAATTCCCCTTTTAAGGATATAGACATCGAGGCAGAGGAGAGTGACCAAATTGGAGTGTGAAGTGCAGTTGAGAGTACCTGTCGATCATTCTTTCTCATATAATAACTTCAAATATGTTTAGACTATTTGCTTGCTTGGCTGGAGTAATGGGGACCAGTGAGAACGCCAACTTTTAGGCTGAGATATCGAATATAATGGCAGTGATTCTTTGCAATCATTTTGTTACAATTACATCAGGGAAACAAGAAGAACAGGGAGTCCATTAAGAAGACAAAGGAAAGTATCATGACTGGTATTAACTGACTAACTAATTAATAAAATAGCCATCATGGAGTGTAAAAGAAGGGGCCTATTTATTGAATAAATAAGTTAAAAGTGAAAAGCCAAGGAAACAGACTGTTTCTGTCACGCTGGCTTCAGCCCTTACCACATGAGCGCTGCCTCCTCTGTCACCCTGACCTCTCATCCACTCACCAATTCAAAATAAATTTAGAAAAATAACTCTTATCAGCAGTGTGGCTTTCAAACCACTCCACAGGTAAGACTGCCAGTGTCTGCTTTCTCCTTAAAAATTCACCCCTATTCTTCCCTTATCTATATCAATTGTCTCATTTCCTTCCATTATTTGAGCACATCTTTTTTCCCCCCATTCTTTCCCTAGGAGATAACACACTTTAAGAAATAAAATAACTTGTTTATCTTTTTTCTTGTTTCTTGTTTGCTTGCCTCGTCTACTCCATGACCTCCACTTTCTGTCTGTGCAGACTGATATCACCTTTTCCTGCTTTAAGGATCAGCTCAGGAGTCCTTCTGGGGGTAGACTGACTTCTGCGATGACCCCACACTGGTCCCCTGCCTCCTAGTATTCATGGCTTTGTGTAATCCCCTCCTCTTGAGAGTGGGCTAAACCTAGTGATTTGCCAAGCATTGCATTTCACTCCCATGGTAAGGTTACAAACAATTATGATGTCCATCTTGTGAGCAGGCTCTCTCTTTTGCCTTGTCAGCTTGCATGCTTCAGTGGAGCAAGCTGCCATTTTGGAGATGTCCACATGGCAAAGAACTGAGGATAGCCTCCAGCCAATGGGGAGGAATTGAGACCCTCAGTCCTACAGTGCACCAAGAAATGAATTCTGCCAACACCACAAGAGCTTGAAAGTGCATTCATCCCTGGGAGAGCTTTCAGATGAGACTGCATACCTGGCCTAACATCTTGGTTGCAGCCTTGCAAGAAACCATGAAGCAGAGGACCCAGCGAAGCCATACCTAGGTTTTGACCCACAGAAACAATGAAATAGTATATGTGTGCTGTTTTAGCTACTAAGTTTTGGGGTAATTTGTTATGCAGCAATAGATTACTAATACACCTTCCTTCCAAGCAGCTTCCCCACACCCCAAGCACTTCTCCTTTATGCAACCATCTGTATAGGTCTATTCTTGTACTTAGAACACAGTATTCTAGTTATGTCTGTCTTTGTTTCCTGTTCTGCACTAAAATCATTGAAGGCAGCAACCTGATTTATCTGATAACGCAGCACCTGCTCACCAATAATTGTGTTAAGTGATGAACATGTATTCAGTAGCCCTCTCAGCCCCTGTTATTTTCCCACTGATCACCTGCAATTGGTGCCATTAGGAAAAGAGGTGGTTTGGCTCCAACCATTTCAGGTGACTGCTCTAACTCTTCCCGTACCCCTGCTTTTTATGTCCCTTTGAACAACATATCGAAGCCCAGAATGACAAGAGCAGATTTCAGACACATTGTCTTCTTAGATCTTTCCAGTCAATCTTAAGAACTAGGTTTCAGGATCCAAGGTACGAATGAGGAAATCTGTGTCTTGCACAGAATTGTGCAGCTCCTAAGTAGCAGAGCCAAAGTCATTATCTAGGCTGGCCTTTTATCTCGGTTGGTTAGTGCATGGTGTTGATAACACCAAGGTCAAGGGTTTGGATCCCTATACCTGCCAGACACCAACCCCCTTGCCTCCAAAAATGGAAACAAAGCAAAGTATCTAAATATGTCTGGTTTCTAATTCCACACAAGGCTCTATTCATGGTTGTGTCATGCTGCATGATCAGGTACAAGGTTTCCTACACACGAGGATAAACTGTCCAAATGAGGATAACAACAAAGAAAATGCTCATTGGAAATATTATTGAGTTCTCATTGTGTGACAGGCGTTGTTCTAAGAGGCAGGTGTTATTATCATCTCCATTTTAGAGAGAAGAAAATTGAGACAAAGAAAGTTTAAATGACTTGTTCAAGGTCCTACACCTGAAAAGTGGCAGAGTGAGGATTCAGTTCAGGTGGTCTCAGATTAGAAATCAGCCTGGCTTTAGGGGACATTTTAATTTGTTCCTATAAGACAATAGGATGACAGCCCACTGCTCACATATATTTGAATCCTGGGTTTTGAAAATACAATTAATTTGGAGATCCATTTCTCTTTTGTTAATGAGCATCCATTTTTCTCTGGAGAGAGGGCCCCCTCCTGTTCTGCATCCCCACTGCAATGTCAGTGCTCTAATTAAATCTATGCAAAGTACATAAAAATTGGAAATAATGAGAATCTGGAATTCAGAAAGATGTGACTCTGATAGCAACCTTGAACACCATTTGGCCAAATTTTGTCTCTTCCTTTTAGCATCCTATGGTTGTGAGCAATGGGAAGGAGATGCAAAACATAAATTAATTTTGAGAGAAAAAAGCTTAATTGGAAGATTTTCTCAAGCAGGGGCACAGAGCATTAGGTTAGCCTCCAATTCATTTGTAGAAAAGAATTTATAAATTTAATTTGATCTTTCTCATCAGTTGTAATTGCTACATAGAAAGTCAAATAGTTATCCAAGACATATGAAAAAGAGCACCTCCCTACCCTGTCCCTGACCATGCATGCCCCCTAGAAGCTACCACTTTAAAGCCTTTTCAGCAGTTTCTCCTGCTATATACCTACATATTTCCAAATAACTTGCTCATAGTTCTACCTCTTGATTATTTTGATTTCAGGCACCATTCCGGAGAAGATTTGTCACTGTCATTTTGTATGTCAAGTTAACAGTTCTTTTTCAGACATCTCCTCAAGAATAAAGAAAATAAGGCAGAGGGTTAATAGTTCCTTCACATAAACAGTACATACATATTTATATAAAGCACACTTGAGATAGATGGGCTAGGGAGAGAGAACAGCTATATGAGACATCGTAAGAGCAGTAAACAAGTGGATAGGGGAATGTTTGTCACTGCTTTGGAATAAAAAATGCAAACCAAAGCCGGAGGTGCCATTTAAAATTTAATAAATTAGCAAAAAGAGATTTTAATGAAACATTCAATGCTGGTGTGCTTGTTATAAGTTGAAACATGCATATGCTTCTAGTGGAATACTTTTGAAAATCAGTTTGGCAGTATGTACAAGTGCCATAAAAATGGTTATACCCTTTGACCCACTAGTCTACTCCTGGAAATTTATCCTAGGGAAATATACAACAGAAGCAAAAAGGTATATATGCCAACATGGTATTAACTATGAGAAAGAAAGGATAAAAATGAAAATGAGAGAGAGATCATTTAAATACAGTGTTTAATAAACTCATATAAATCATTAGATGAAAGGATACAGAAAACGTGGTATATACACACAGTGGAATACTACTCAGCCATAAAAAATAATGAAATCTTGTCATTTGCTGCAATGTGGATGAGCCTGGAAGACATTATGTTAAGTGAAATAAGTCAGACACAAAAAGATAAAGACTGCATGTTCTCACTCGTATTTGGGAGCAAAAAAAAGAAAAAAAATAAGTTGAACTCTTAGAAGTAGAGAGCAGAATTGGGGTTACTAGAGTCTGGGAAGGGGAGAGAGAAGAGGAGACAGTGAGAGGTTGGTTAATGGACACGAAATTATAGCTAGACAGGAAACATAAGTTCTAGTGGTGTGCAGTAGTGCCAGGCATCTATAACTAACAATTTATTGTATGTTCTCAAATGACTAGGAGAGAGGAACTGAAATTCTCATCATAAAGAAATGATACATTTTTGTGATGGTGAATTGCTAACTACCCTGATTTGATCATTACACATTGTATACATGTATTCAAATATAACTGTATATTGCACAAATATGCATAATCAATACATTTTGACTAAAAAATAAATTCATAAAAATAAATATAATGTTTAAAATATTAATATAAATCATTAGATGAATTATCCAGCTATTAAAAGAGAAGCATAAAAGCTATATAAAAACATGAAGACATTTATGATTTCCCATTAACTGAACAAAGTCAAGCACAAAATTGTATTTTTTGATGTTAACCAGGTATAAATGAGGGTGCGTACACATAGGTGGAGTACTGCAACCAGGGGACTTGAGTATTAGAACAGGATGGACTGAGTTGAGTCTGGTCCTTTCATTTATGAGCTGCACATCCTTAGGCCATCAAAACAATACTTCTCTGAGCTTTATTTGTTGTATTTATAAAATGAGAAGAAAAAATCAACCTTTTAGTGTTGATGTAAACATTAGAGAAATATGTAATTAGCAGCTAATACAGAACCCATCATATTATAGTAAGGGCTTGATCAATGATTACAAGTACTGCTAACACATAGACCAAAACCAGAGGCAATATTCAGGAAGGTGGGGGAGATATGTTAGGGAGATGGAACTATGGGTGCTGTTTTTCCCCTTAAAAATTACATACATATATATAATTTATGTATAATTATATTATATATAACATAAACTTTATATAAAATTATGTAGTATAATTTTATATATATACAAATAAAAATTTTAAGGGGAAAGCAATACCCATAGCATAGTTCCATCTGCCTAACACAGCTCCCCCACCTGCCCATATATATATATATATATATATATATATATATATATATATATCTATATATAATTTTTTATGATATAAAAAATATATTACACA